>NW_010254469.1:0-27652 GCF_000690775.1 Eurypyga helias
TGATTCTATGATTCTTTACACGAAAGAGTAGTTTGTGCAGCCTTTGTCTAGTGCTCTATCTACATCTTCATTTCTCAGCTATAGAACATCAGCCTAAACTTTGCCATGAGCAGGATGATTTACACATTTTCCCTGTTTTCCAGTATATTCTTTTCTTTCCCCCACCCTGTCTCGGGAATAACAGAAGACAGAGAGTCACAGAACAACATAGGATATCTGGGCAGAACAACTCCTTATTTTGTATAAAGCCCTAACACATGGCTTCTTGCTATCAAATGAAAGAAAAGTCAGTTCAGTCTTCAGGCTTACTTGGTATTTACCTTTAATACTGAAAATAAAAAGAACAAGAAAAACACCTAGGTAATGTAACATGTGATGTGTGATACAGGTTTCTCAATATGTACTTGTGTACTAGGAGAAAGGACAGCACCTGTAGCCCAGACTGAGCACACATTTCATGACAAAATAACAGAGCTGCTCAATTATTATTTTTTTTTCTGCTCAAAAATTATCAAGGAAGGAAAAAAATAATCGTCTGGACAGATTTGTTCTTTGGCTTTGTCCAAAAATTATTGTGTTCTACAGGGTGGCTGTCGATACTCAAAATTCACATGGCATTGCTAAAAGGAGACAAGTGAGGTGAGTCGTTGCATTTGCAAGTACTAGTGTCTGGCCTTGGGTGACTTCAGTAAAGTCTGTGCCTTGGTTTTCTCTGTTGTTGAAGAGAAAGTTTCAAGGCTGATCTGTGTATTGCACATTTTGGAGTACTGTTGCAGTTCAGTCTCTTCTCTCATCATATGGTAACCCAAGATTCCTCATATCACAAGACAGAAGGTCTGAGAAGATGTTTCTCTACCAGCAGGAAATCTAAGTTTTCCCATAACAAAATCCTGAGCTCATAAAAAAAATAGTACTCTACCCTTGAATGTCTTCAGAACAATCAGAGAAAGCTTCAAGGCCTTAGTAGTGCGTAACAGTCCTCATCACTTTTATTTATGGACAGTAAAAGTTCAGGTCATAAAAGGTGATGGTGGGAAGACTGTTATTATCTCCCTTTTATTCTTCAGAACAAACCAATCTGTTCCGAGAGGCACACAGTGACACTGGAAAGATGTCATGTAATGGAAATATGTCATCAAAAGATGATGAATGCATGTAATTAACTGCAGAAGTACACACCCGAGATTATGCAAATCTACAGATTAAGGCAACAGAGTGCTCAGGTTCAAATGTACCCTTCTGTCTAGCCTCACCCTGTGCTATTTCAAACGTCATGAGGATGACGAATGAAAATGTAATTCCAAATGTGCACAGAATATAAATATAAAAAAGAGCTGTCTTTGTTATTTCTCACAGTTAAGAGCCTGTGTCTGCAATTCCCATCTTTTCAGCAAATCAGCTTGGTACTTAACTTTACCCACATTCTTAAGACCTGCTGAATAGTTGATACCTAAATATTTTGTCAGATGGCATCCTAGAGAAGGCTAGGTCTGGTGGGAAACCAGAACTGTTCAGTACATGACCCCTCTAAGACAGAAATCTCTATTCTCTTCCCATTAAAATGAATGTCTAAACCTAACAGTGTGCCTTCCTTGTACATGGCACATCCATCAAGCTGACAAATGATAAAAATATAAACAGATGAATCCTGCTGCTGTGCTCAGCAACAAGAGACCTGCGGTACTCAATTAGCTAGGCCGTTTCTCCAGTCTTAGCAAAACTGTTTTGGAAGATCCTTGCTACCATTTTTCCCAGTTTGGCTTTCTTATGACCATGTTAACTTTAGACTTTCTAAGATGATGTTTGCTAATTTGAAATCAATAGAACATCCTACTGAAGACTGATGGCATTTCTGCACAAGTTTTGCCCTTTCGGCTTTTGTAAAGCATTAGAAAAATGAGCTGTCCATGAAGAAAATACGGAGAAATGTTTCAAGCTGTGAACACAAGTCATGACAAAACTATTGGGACTTCTAAGCATAAACAGCAGGTTTTGTGCCAAGTTAGACAGAGATGGAAGTGTGGCACTCCTGATGTAAGAGCCAGAGATGACAGCACTCGGAGTCCCCTTTGGAGTCAATGGGACTGGTGTTGCTACACCGAGTGTGGAGAAGTCAGAATTTCAGTTCCAGAAATATAAAAATTCAGCTCTGTCTCTCATGTTGAACCAAACTTGACTCTGCAATTGTCCAACCGGCCTTCTTGTGTCAGATGAGTGAGTAAAGTAATACATCAGCCGACTAAGGGTGCCAAATGTAACAGCAAGGGCTCAGCCTGTTCCCCTGGAACATTAAAGGTTTAATTTTTTTTTTTCCACTGGAAGAGCTTTCTATATCTAAACCAATCTATCTAAACTAATTGGTCAGTCATAGTGCAAGTTGTTCTTTCACAGTGATGTTGTACATCCAGATCCTAGGCCAGAGTAAAGACTTTAAGCTACTTAACATATATACAGAGAAGAGCATGGTTTTCTGCAACCAGTTTTGAGATACTGTTGGTAGCAGAAGATGTATGTGAGGAACATGGGACATTCTGCTTATCTGCCAGCACAAGAGTCTTTTGAGGGCCAGTTCCACCAGGCTGCTTCAGAATTGTCCTTTTGGTTCACGACTACCTGTTCTCCCAAGAATTATTTGTCTTTTCCATTTGCCCTTTCTTTTAATTGGCCAGGAAGCAAAAGAGAAATCAAGTTTTACGAAGTGACACAAAAATACAGGTGGAGTTAAAGCCTCTGCTGTAAAAAATCTTATAATTAATTTGATGCCATAGAAACAGGTATGGAAAATGAATGTTCACCTAGTACTAAGGGTCACACATCACATGATGCAAGTGATAATGTTTGTAGCATTTTGTCAGATTTATGGCAATAAGCATTGATGTCCAAATCAGGCTTCTTATTTCATTTGCAATCAAGCAAACAGGCAAGGATATAGAAAAATTTCTCTGCAATACAGAAATCATTGCAGTAATAACAAGAAACACAGAAAAGGAGACTTCATGCACACTTCTGATAATATAAATGTTCACTTTTACAGAAACTACTTGGCAAACAGAGAGAGAATAATTGTTTCCATTTTTTACCAGCAGCCCTTAAAGTCAGTGTTATTTTTGTGTGGGTTTTTTATAAGGAACATGCTGCTAGCCACAAAAACACATTTATTCGGCACTTGCTGTGCTTGCAGTACTTTTACAACACTTCTTGAGAATTCCAAAACAGACACAGGTGCCACATTTACGCCAGTAAATTACCTTAGTCAGGCTCCTTTCTCTGCTCCCAAGGTCTAGCCATACAGCACAGCTCAGCTGCACACTACTAGGGTCTCTGCCTCTACCATACATGGTGGCATCACCCATATCATCTACAGGATATATTCCTAGGTCCATGATATCTTTTAAAGTGTGCCTAGACAGCGTGACAGTGCTAAAGCAATTAATATACATAAGCACACACTGCAGTTTGCACTCTAATTTTGTCCCTGTTTAGTTATCACTGTAGACATAACTCCATAAACCTCCCAACCTTACCCTGAGGGTTAATTTGAGCAAATGACCATTCTCCATGTGCAGCTCCATTCTTAATTTAGAAGATAAAGACTTTAATAGTATGGGCATGGCCAGACTGGTCTAAGAGTAGGCAACAGAGGCCATGGAACTGGCACCTTCTGAAAATGTAGCTTGAGAGCAGTGGACAAGGGCCTTGGAATGAACTGCCATGGGGAAACTCTACCATGGGGCTTTGGCATCAGAGCAGAAAAGCTCACACTTCATTTTCTTCTGTCTCCTCTCCATGGGCTAGGTGTTCACATGGGAGGATTTTACAAATGTCAAGTAAATAATTCCTTTTAAAGGAAGTATTAGAAGCACGATAAGTGTAGGTAGCCTTTAATTTTGCAGCATAACTATCTTCTTGCTATCTTCAAACTTTTCTTTTTGCACCATATTCTCCTCCCTACAAGTTCCATGCAGTTTTGTTGCAAACTCAGTCTAAATTACTAAAATATTCAACCAAAGTGAAGGTGAAGACAACCTTTCCTCTGGTATCCTCAATAGTTAATGCTCTGGTGTTCCTCTACATATTTTCTTCTTCTATGGCCTGTCCAAAATCTAGCATTTGGCCCTGACTCAACAGACGTAACACAAACCATCCTGTGCAGCTGTCACTGAGGCTGTGTAAACCTCTGGAGTGATGCTTTCTGTGAATATGGCTGGCATTAACTTAGGAGGTGCCTGCTATGGTTTATTGTGCTGTAATATCATAGCTAAGTAGAGAAACAAATGGAGCTCGAAGAACTGTCTTGACTTTAATGGGGACAAGGAGAGTTTGCATTATCTAGAAAGACAAACATATGGTTGGTGAATGAGGAGAAATGGCATTAGCCATGAAGCAACTCAGGTGAGAGTTAGAAACCTGATTTTTGCCTCTCAGTGATTATTTTTTGTCCATGACTTCAGTGGTAACAGGTTCACATCCCAGTTACCTCACTAAGGTAGTGCTTTGAAAAGGCAAAGTCAATTCTTGCTCATGATAATTAAGCTTTCTGATGCAAATGTAACTTTATGCATATATTTATATATGGAATTCAATATTTACATAAACAAGAAAAGTGAAGATTAGTCTACACCTCACTGGTACCCAGTTATTATTCTTTATATGAGTCAGAAAAAATGCTGTATTGCTATGTTTACTTTAAAAACACCAGCCCATCTTTTTCTTGCATGTGTGCATGCCAGTTAGATGATTAAGTCACTCTAATAAATTGTGGATCAGCAGCCACTATTATCCTGTACTAAACTTTCTCCTCATAATGCTGATTTATATCTCTGGGGTAAATAAACAGAATGCCTGAAAATGGAGGTGTGCCTTCCAAAAAGATACATTGTACTTTTATCACATCCCTTAATTCAGAGATCAATACATTATTAACCAGTTTATTGCTAAAGATTTGTGGTATTCATTTATTTTTTATCAAATGTGTCACCCTCAGGGCTAGACAAATTTACTGTATGCTCCAGGTACTAATTTGGCTTGATTCATAAAGAGAAAAAAGTTCCAATAAATCGGTATTTTTTTGAATCAGAATCTCAAAGAAAAGCAAAACCTTCTTTTTATTTTCTTCTGACACAATGAAAGTTTTGTTATAATCATTACACATTGTCATCATGGAGCTGATCCAGATAATGCGGATGTGATTCTTACCGACTGTCTACTACTGTGCCTAATCCACTGATTTGTCACAACACACCCGGAGTGGCACATCATAAGGGAGAATCCCCTTCCAATTTCCTTTACACAAAAAAGGCATAGGAAGTCCCTGAACTTAAAGCATCGAGAATTCAGAAAATATGCTCAAGAAGTCCCACTGTATGTTTTCCCTGCTGTTATCTTATGGTGGAGGCACAGCACAGGGTAAGGACGGCCATCGGTTAGATCTCAGATGGGTTTGCTTTCCCCTTGGCAGAGCTAGTCAAAAAGGGCACATCTGCATCCCTCTGGTGAAGCTGTTCAACTTAACGTATTTGGTATACCAAAAGGAGTGAGTCAAAACATCTCTGCTTGGGACTGGGATTCTCACACAGGAGCAAGCTGGAAAGCCAAGGAAGGGCAGGTTGCATTGCGATTCTTTGCTTCCCTGAGATCCCTGGAAGCCAGAAGAGTTGGAGTGTGATTTACAGCTATCCTGAAGCAATGAGTGTCAGGTCCAAGGTGTTGGCAATTCCAAAGATCCTGTGAGCCTGCTTGTCTGCCTAGTGTTTATCACTGCTGTCAAAAGGATGTAGCTTTTGGAGAAAGGTAAAACTTGCTGCTGTGACACCGACCCGTTGCAGACAACAGATGAGACAGATGCACCGTGAGATTAAAAGAAAAGCAGATCCTTTCATCTCTGACATTCTGCTCTAGTTTGAAACCACAGAGACAGTGGGTATATTTTTATATTTCTATTCTTCCTTTGAGGTATCTCCTTTCTTTTCTGCTGCTTCACTTTGGTTGCAAATGCAATGCAAATAGATTTGCAAACATGAAAGAATTGTTTCATAGTCATCACAAAATCCAGGTGCTTGTGCTGGTAGAAACTGGTGCAACAAAATAAATCTGTGCTCTTTTGGCTATATTTACCAAACCTCAAAGATTATCCAACTGATGTGAAAGGCCAAGACACAAGGTTTGAAATCACATCCTTCAAAAGCTGAACCTGTAACTTCTTTCTCAGCTCCTAGTGTAAATCAAAATTCTGTTATTTAACAGATAATCATGGTCATGCAACTCAACAAACTTGGTTGCATTCTGGCAGTTGTGTGGAATAAAACACCCAACAATACACCAATGTATTATCTTCCTTTCCTATTGAACCAAAGTAACTTGAGCAGCACCTTCAATTTTATTTCTTTTTTTTTTATTGTCATTAAGCAACCTGCTGACATACTTAGTGCAATTGAATTATTGTTAAAATTCCAGAAGTCGAGGAAAAGCCTCTTGTCATCCAGCATGCCTAAGTGAAGTTTTCACTCCAAACCATGGGGCTATTCTTTGTGTTGTCTTCTGTCAGACCACTGGATAAGACAAACCTATGCATAAATGGCTTATGAGACAAGAAAAATCTTAAAAATTTGTACACACGTATCTTCGTAACCTTCATTTATAAAAGGGACCTGAGACAAGAATTAGTCATGGTGACTCAGCTAATGGGTGTCCTTAAATTCAAATTTCATAGTTCTTCTTGAATTCACTCTTTTTCTGCCATTCAGGTATTCATAAAACCTAGCAAAACAGGACTCTGGCCCAGTCATCCTTGTTAAATCTGCAGTATATTGCACCATAATCAAGGCCCCCTGAAAAAATGTTTGTCCCTCTGAATGGACAGAGTCCAGTGTGCATTAATGCAAGGGACAAGCAGGATTTGGGAATGTTCTTGCTTGGGATGTCAGCACCAGTGGAGGAATAGCACTAACCAGCCTGCCAAACTGTAAGTAGGGTGGTTTCAAAGTGTGACCAGAGACACCAGCTTCTGAAACCCAGGCTGTGAGTACAAGGCAGCCTGCATGAGCATCTCGGGGACCTCCATCTGACCTGCATTCAGCTGCCGCATCTGTATACTAACTATGTACGTGGGCAGATCTCCAAATCTAATGCTGAATTGCTATTTCAAGGGGACTCCCTTCTCTAGGTTTTCATTTTGTAATTCCTCTGCAGACCCTTTACTCTTAGGTAGGTCGCTTTCCCTGAGCAGAGTACAGTGGGCATGGGTGCGTTCAGCATCTGTAAATTCTGTGGTGGTTTTCTCCCATGAAATACAATTTCACCCATGCTTTTCTCTGTTTCTGTCAATATGAACAATTTCCCCATAAATACAATTAAATTTCCTTAAACTGTGCTCTTCAAACCCCTTCCAGCAAACATTGTGCTAGAATGAAGGCTAGTGGTTAAAAAACCAAGCTAATTTTTGTGGCCACCTCCAGTCAGGCTGTCTCCTCTTACCCCAGTCTCTAGTTGCACAGTATTGGGGCAACAACCACTCCTGAGACCTCTGTGCCTACACTTTTGCAGTGAGGTGGCTGGGAAACATGGCATGCACCATGCCCTCCACGTGTTTTGTTCACGATCTTGGCTATGAGCCTGGTGGTAGGTAGGCATGGAGCTCCCATGATGACCAGGAAGAGTTGTAACTCATCCATCCTTCCTTAAGGTACAATACACTTCCTTGTGCACAAGCTCCTGCCCTCCAAAAAGTTCTCTGATTTGGCTTAGATCCACACTTGGTCTCCAGTTTGGGTGTCATGTGAATGACAAGAGAGGGTGGACTTGAAAAAATGCACTTAGCTGTCCATGACAGCTACAAATCAAAATAAAGTTCCTGTCCCAACCCCCACTTTTCACTGTTACATTCTCTTCATAGACGATCTTCACCGGAAGGAATGTTTCTGATGAGGACATGTTTGTTTGCGTTGCTACCTACTGATCTGTAACAGCAAATATGTGCAAATTTCCAGGCTTGTGCTGCACAGCTTGTTTTCCAACGCATTCACAAAGGCAGCCTGCACGGAGCTGTACGCAGCCATCCATCGATAAACAAGTTTCCAAGCGCAAACAGAGGGCAGGCAGAAGCTGTTGTATTTACATAATTAAGTGCACCACTTAATGAATTCCCATGAGACCATAGTGTGGAAGGGTGATTATGAACAGGGCTGGGGAACGATGTACTTCAGTCTCTAAGGGGGATTCAGCAAAGGGCCGGGGATTAACGCTTGGTAGCTGACTTACTGCCAGCTTGCTTGGGTAATGACTGTTTATGCAGAGTCTGGGGGTTTTTACTGGTCTTCAGTATGAATGCTCAACCGGTATAATCCCAGCTTCTAAAAATTAGTATCTAAAAAGATTAAAAAAAAAAAAAGGCATGGTGGAGGGAAAGATACTGTTTTTAAAGTAAAGGTGTAAGAACTGGAAGGAATCTGCACTTTCCCTTATCTTCAGAAAAGCGTGTCAGGTCCTGAAGGTTGTGGAGAACCCTTTTGAAAATACCATCATAGTGCCCAACAATCCCTTGAAAGTCATCAAGCAAAAAGAATAAAGCATATTTTTCCAAAAATAATAAAACAGAAGGTATCTGAGATACTGACATCAGTGGGAACTTTAACATAGGATTCTTCACATACAGACCATGAAAAACACCATCCCATGAGTACTGGTAACTAGACCTAAAAATTTATCAATTTTTTAATAAGCAATGATTTCTTTTGGAGAGGGGTGGGGTTGGGGCTGTGGTGTGTGGAATTCAAAGGAAATATAGCTAGGATCAAAACTCAATTTGCCTGAAGTTAATAACAAATGTTCCTACAGTGGATCTTATCATGAAAAACAAGGATTTGATGCCATCCAAAATGTCCAGCACGTTTCACAGAGAACACTCATTAGATGATTCCTGCATTTATAAGGCAAGCCCTATTCAAAGCTTGACATGTTAAGTAACAAACTCTCATGGAATAAACCTTAAATACTAATTTTTTTTCCTGCTCTACTAAACAAAGCAACAAGACAGAAACAGAATATTTTAGCTCCTGACAGGACAGGCTGAGCAGTCTTTTTGGCTAGTTAGCACCAGACTTTTAAACAATAGGAAGTGATTTATTATCTCAAGCAACCAGTTGATCCCTTTTCCCTAACAAAATGTATTATTTGCCTGGTACCAAACGGTGTCTCCCAGACACAGTGAGTGGACACTGAAAATATACATATACTCTTCTGAGTATATATATAATGTTTAAACCACTTTGTCAGGAGGTGAAAGGAAATCCTGAGCTCTCAGGGGCAATCTAGAAGCCAAAGCCTCAGTGAATTCTTTAAATTCAATGTGTTTAACTGAGCAGTCTGCAAAGCACCCATGTTCTGAAGCACACAGTGCCAACACCATGAGTCTTCCCATATCTGTGTATTGAACTTTAATGGATCCTTTATGTATCCTCTTAGAAAGTCATGAAATCACAGTTTCTAGTCACAGATTGGATTTCAGTTTAGGGAGCAATTTAGCCAGGAACTGATGCTCCACAGGAAATTGTTTTCTTCAACAAAAAAAGGGACATTATAATATATTAGATTCTTATGAGTTAATGGCAAGGGACCATTTTGTAATGATTCAGAAATTAATGATTAACTCTAATTATATTTCTGCTTTAGTGACAATCCCTGGGTTGTCAAAACCACTTTTGCTTCCTCTGACACAAAGTGACACCAGCTACTCATCATGTAAGACATCGAAACCTCGAGTCTGAAACTGAATGAGGACTTATAAATAATGTATCAGTAAGGTAAATTATGCAAGAAATCATTCCAGAAAGTGTCTGAACTCATCAACAAATTAGATAACACGGAGGTCTTTTTTTTTTACTAACTTAAATAGCAAATTGAAATGGGATTTCTTCAAGAGCTTCCTTCAGTGCTTTCTTAGCAGCTACTTGGGGTTCCTGGCAATTTCTTTAAAAACAGGACTTACAAAGTCCAGCATAAACTCAGCAAATCCTCATTTCATTTTCTCTCATGCAATGCAATTTGAGGCAGTTTCTTGCCACTGGGCCAGTTGGCATTGCAGGAGCATCACTCTTTCTTCCATTCTCCCCTTCTAGGTTGAGGGGATAGCACAGGAAATGTGAGACCATGTCTAGAGCACCATGGTCCTAACAAGCACAAGGTTGGAGGCTCGTGCATTAGCCTCTGTGCCTCTTGCTCTCTGATGCAAGAGAGAAGGCAGGCACCCAGGGCAACAGTGTGCACATCGCAGTGTTGAGGGGGACTCTTCCCTGACCTTGTTTCTACCGTCAAGCGTCATTACCATCACACAGCATCTCATCTCTAAAAGCCTTTTTAGGGAGATTTAAGCATCTTGCAGGTTCATAACCTTTTCTCCCTTTTACATTTACAGAGAATAATCATTCCTAAATTCAGTAGATATCTCTGTAAACGATTGTGCACAGTTAGCTCTTCCTCTTTTTCAAGTTAGACAGTTTAAAATCCTCTATGAAGATTATTTCCAGGTCTCAAAAAATATATTTCTTTTAAACATTTAAATTACTTCTGTGAAACAAATGTAGCTGCTGTTGTTACAATCCCAAAGAGAGGTTGGAAGTTTGGGTGTGTTTCTCCTTAGTCTACTACCAGAAAGACACTGGTTGACAGCTGACACTGAAAGCCATCCCTCCTAAGACAACAGTAGGTACACAAATCCCTCTGCAGCTTAGTGGAGTGACACCCCACACACTCCCGTGTGTCCCAGAGATTTGAGGGAGGGATGCTGTGTGACACCTGGATGGACCAGTGCCTCCACTTGATTGCCCTTCTTCTGGGAATTAAATTTCCATGGCTTCCCAGCTACCCTAGGTCACTCTGGACGCTAGACCAGATTTAAGAGAAAAGAGTGAATTTATTTGACTGGAGTACAGACTAATAAAATTCTTATTATATTTAGGGATTGACATGCAGATTCACCTAATTACCTGTAAGTAAAGGTCCAGTTACAGAGTTACAGAATCACAGAGGGGTAGGGGTTGGAAGGGACCTCTAGAGATCATCTAGTCCAATCCCCTGCCAGAGCAGGATCACCCAGAGTAGATCACAGTAGATCACAGTACTTTCCTTTTTCCATCCCAGCCATCTATTTTAGGATGAGCAAAATCACCCCCTGGAGATACATATTTCTTTGTACTGACTCTACAGAGGGTTCAAGGTGATTAGCTCAGACTCTGACAATGAATTTTTAGATTAATAAGACAGGTGAGATGAACCTGATCTAAGAGGACAGGACAATTGTTCATGTGACTAACTGCTACCAATGATGATGGAAAAGAAATTGTATTTTGGCCAAACATCTGATTTCAGTGGCCTGAAGCTGGTAGCCTTTTCCTAAATATTCAAGCAATAAGGTGTTGTCCTAGGGTTTGCATTATAAATGTATGGCTGAGCTGTGCTGGTAACATATAACCATATTTCTTTCATGAAGTGCGGTGCTCCCAGCTCTACATGCTGACATTATTAAAGCTACTAGTATAATGGATAGCAACAGGGGATACATTTGTGTTAAATGGCCTGTAGTAATTGTGTCACTGAATTGAGCTCATAATCATCACACTGTGCCACAGTATCTTGGAAGAACATCTTCCCAGCTTATCTAATATTATAAAAATTAGATTCTTAGGCTTACTGAAGGCAGATTTCTCCTCATCTGTGAATTTTATTTCAGTGGGATTGATGTCCTTATTCACTATTTCCAACTCATCTTTGGAAGCCTGCTGCAGGCTCTAGTGAGCAGTGTAGCACAACCAAACTCCATCGTACAGATTTTCAAGGCAAGTATCTGCAGCTATTACAGAGGTAGTGTCAAACAAAATCTAGACTCTAAATCTTTTCTCAAATTTAGCTCATGCAATATAACTCTGATGACTTTAGTACAGTCACACCTGATTAAAAACGGCAGAAACAACTAGAGAAACAGACGTCATACATAAAAAATCAATCTTTTCTCATCTGTGTTATAAATTTAATTTAATATAGCTGGAAATCAGCATTGATTCACAAGACTGAGCCTAGCCTTAGTTTCTCAGTTCCCTTTAGACCTCAGCAGAGGGAACTCGACAGCTTAATCCAGAATTATTCTTTGTAAGATTACTCCATTGAGATTTTCCAGAATTTCTTTGCAGCAACCATCTGAAAATGTTGTGTTCACTGACTCCATTGCAAGATGTTTGTTCAGAAAAATATTGTACCCATTTGTAAAAATGCACTGTTACTGAGAGCAGGTTGCCCTTATAAAGAAATTTACAGTCTGACAGAGATTTCTTTTGTGTGAGAAGATTTGGGACTAAGACATTAGAATTGCTTCCAGTGTATGAACTCCACAGTTCTGAATATCAGTTTGGTGTGCAATGGAAAAACTGCCAGACTGATAGAAGTTTGACTTTTTTTTTTCTTTTTTAGTAGAGCACCTTTTAATAGCAGTTCATTCTCCAGAAACTTTAAATGGAAATTGTAAGCATTTTCCTGATTTAAATGCCTCATATAGCCTTGGCCTGAGAAGAGGAACACACATGAAAAGACCCAGCCTCTATCTCAGTTTCTTTTTGCACATTCCCCAGCCAGGGGTGTGTTCAGTGTTGGCACTGCTGCCTCTGTCACCTATGTTACCCAAGTTGATTAACCCACCCTTGTTCACAGAGGTACATGTATTTTCCAGCCACTTCCACCTGCTGTTCCTCGGTCTTGTCATTAATTCTCTTTGCAGCAAAACAGACACTAAGTCAGGAACATGAGCTGTGGATGCTATAAGGATGCGGGGCATCGCTTTTCATGTCTGCCCAGCAATGGAGCAATGTTTTGAATCTGAACCACGCAACCTTAAATGTGTTCAGGGAGCAGATGCAGAGATCTGAAACAATTCTGATGTCTTAAATGTAGAGCAAAACCATAGGGTGATAATTGCCCCATATTTTCACCACAGTGTATAGATATGACAGTGTTTAGTTTCTCTTTAGCCTCCTTTTCTCATTATTTCCTTTTTCTCTGCTACAAGAAAAAATTTTTTAAAAAAATCTTTGCTGCTGAAGGCAAACAAATAAAATGATCGCAGCTGGGTTTTCAAACTGTAAGTCTTACACAATCAACTCCCATGGGAGTTAGCCGTCCACTATAAATATTAATTGATTAATCCAGGTGTGAGCAGCTAAAATAAAAAGGTTATGTAACTGCTTCTCCAGTTCTGTTGATGTCAGGAAAACCAACTCATCAGACATAGCTACACTTTAAAAAAAAAAAAAAGAATCATATGACTATGAGAAATTACCAGATGAAAAGGTATTTTCCAGAAAAATAGGGAGTCTTAAAACAGGTTAACTGACAAAAAAAAAAGAATCCAACACTACATTTCTTTATGTATTGCAAATCAAAAAAAATGCCCTTCCAGGGTTTCAGCTATTTCCTGCGTTTCATATCTGGACAGGGGAAATGGAAGCATTTGTTCCAGCTGAACAGCAGGAAACAAACTGAATTTATCAGCAAAGGAGAAGCATGAGTTTAGCTCCATATTAAATTTGCTTTCCTTGATGTCAGGGAGCTACACGGTCTATTGCCAAACTATGCCTGTTGGCCTCCAGGCCAGAGAGTGGGTCCTCATTTATTAATAGCAGAAAAATGTGGTTCCATTTTCTGAAAACTGCTTTTTTTTTTTTCCTCATATCAGGCAGCTCCATGCCATTTCTCTGCATCTTTCCACATTCACCGTAGACAAAGAGGACACTAGATACCCACTGCCTCCTCCCAGTACCACCAACTTGCTCTGTAACTCTTCTGGTACCCAGGAGCAAGGCTTTCGTGTCGCATTAATTCTATTTTTTTGATGAAACAGCACAGAGGTAGGTTGTAACAGGCAAAGGAACTGCCTCTAAGCCTCTACTCTCTATCAGATTGTGCTCCCCATTCAGCATGCAATTTAAATCCTCTCACAAATGTTTTTGGCAATACCTTAGGATAGCTCACCAGGTTAAAGATGAATCAATGTGGGGACACCCTTCCCAAGACTTTCCTGTGGTGTAACACTGATTTCACATCAGTGTAAATGGGTTAGCTCCCCACACCATGTGGCCATGCAGCCCCCAACCTCTCCCACCCACAATGTGCATAGGGCTGACGTAGGCCCTCAGAGGAAGGACACTGGTGTGACATGGGAGAGGGCACTGCCCAATGGGCAAGGAACAGCATTGCTTGTTCGCATTGATTTGTACCATTTAGCAAGGACCAAACCACAGCCTGGCCCTGAGTTACTGATGGACACTAACTTTGGGTCTGGCACCTTGATGGACCATTTTGATGGCTTACCTCTCTTGTCATTTCCTAAGCCTTGCCAAAAAATAGCTCTTTATTGAGTAGAATAACTAGATACGAGAATAATTGCTTAATCACATCCTCAACTAGAAAAACTGCATTGTTTGGTGACTTTAAGCAACTGGTAAAAACACCAAGCAATCCTTTCACCTGCATGCCGGTGCTATCAATGATCGTTGTCACAAGCAGAACAAACCTTAACAACATGGACTATGTTTCTACTGCTAAATAAACTAAGAGGCAAAACAGCCCACAAGCAAACTGCATAGCTCTGTGCCCCCTCAGGTGGCCTGAAGATACACTTCTTATTATTTTCTGTGTATATTCCAGCTCAAAGTATGTGAGGACTGTTGCATCCTATGAGGTTATTGTTTTGGCAGCATGAAACTCAGGATGGGTGTTGGAAGTTGCGACATTGGCTTGAGGACACGTGGGGGACAGCCAAGGAGATAAAGCATCCTGGGATAGCTTTAGAGGATTGTGTAGAAAGGTAGGAACCAAATATCATTTGATATATGTTATTCCCCCAGCCTTGCCTAGGCTTTGTCTGGTCAATGATAGCTTGACATGGGGCAAAATTGTGCAAGGTCATAAGCTAGCAGTTATGTATCATGAAAAATCAGCAATACAAGGCCCTAGCTCATACCTTGGCCTGATTTTCTAACTAGTATAGCTGTATCCATAGAGAAGAATCACAAAGATCTAAAGTAGAAGAGGAGTCACCATGTGAAGAACCCACTACACAGAAGAAAGCAATTTGGGAAAGGGGTGGAGCAAGAGGCAGCCGAAGAAGTGAACACATGGTTCTCCTGATCTCCTGAAGATAACACAGAAACAAAACATGCAATAGGAAAAAAGATATGTGAAATGTCTGGGTGAGATGGAAACAATGAGGCAATGGAAGCCAAGAAAAAATAAATGTTTTGGCCAAAAAGTGAGCAATTTTATTTTTTAAATGTCTAAGAACAGAAATAAGAATTTCCATCCTCAATCATCTGTTTTTTTCCAATTTTACTTTAAAAAAGTATTGTGTTTATCCTCCACTCCCTTTGGCCAGGAAATTGAAAAAGTCATTGATGTGCAGACCTCATTTTTTCTGTCATGAGTAGGAGAGTGTCCAGCATCTCTCATTCAGCAACATATTTTCTCTACAGATCCTATGTACAAAGATTTCATTAACCCATGATGCACTTATTAAAGGGTGAAGTAACTACACAAGAGGAATGTTCCATAGTTACAGATGCATCTGGTAAATTCTCCATCTGGTTCAGCAATGTTGTTCAGCACTTTTTTTTTTTTTTTGCTAGTAACTGAAAAATCGAATTGTCAAGAAGCTGCATTTCCTCCAGTTTAGATACCATACATCAATCCATTGAAAATTACAAGCTAAGGAGATACAGAGGAGGCGGACACTCCAGTAAGGCATTTTTCAAACGATGCACCTGCTTTCTGGCAGATTGTCAAACCCAGAGGTGCAAGAGTAAACAAATCTGAACAATAATTTACTTCCCCAATATTAGATGTGTTCTAGTGCTAAAAAAGATCCCAAATACTGCATTAGCAGGAGAAAAGTCTGTTTATACTGTTAGAAAAACGTAGACATGGAACAACTGAGGTCACAAAGAGTTTGGACAAGGGGTTGGGGACTGTTAGTGGTCATATTATCCCTTTCCAAATGCTAACCCTAACCTGAGGCTGTGGAAAAGTAAAATCACAGTTCATGCTTGCTTCTAGGTCCAGTTTTATATCTAAGGAAGTTGCAACCCACAGACTTACCTCAGCCAGTTTTCAGCACCCAGCGTAGAAGTTTACCGTTCCCAGTGATCTGCAGGCTACACTTGCCATGTGAGAACACCCAAATCTGTTACAGCCAGCGTAAATTATTTAAGCTGAGGGACCTCTCTGATCTTGAATGTTGATAGGACAGGAAGCAAATGCACACAGTATAGAAGCAATTGCACTCAAACCATGGCAACATCTCGCAGAGAAGAGCAGCTAGGGTCATCCAGCATCGCTTCTCCTATCTTGACCCTACAGCATAGCCAGGGCCATGTCAGAGCTATGAACCTTGAAGATGTATCCCATCTTAGGCAGAGCAGTGTCATCACACTAGCTAGGATGCTGCAGGATGTGAAGCCATTTTCAGACATGTAACCAAAAAAAAAAAAAAAAAATTGTAAAATTTAGCATATCGGTGATGGTGAAATACTGACACTCAGGTACCTGCCTTCAAAAGACAGGAATGAGGATAATGGCAACAGGAGAAAGTTCCACAATAATGAGACTGACTGATGAGATCTGATTTGGTCAAAATCAGAATTCTCCTGCATTAAAAACTTTGAAGAGGGCGACAGAGTTTTATTTGCACAGAGATTAAGATAAACTTGCTGTGAGTAACCAGAAACAGACATTATGGGACATCTTCACATGTAAGGTTTGGACCTTATGTTCCTATGCAGGAACCACCCCATTTGCTCTGCTCATAGCTTATTAACAAAAGCTCCTTTCCCCTGTAATGACAGGTCAAAGGCACATATTCCTTGCTTCTAAACAAAGAATGGAATGGAATGGAATAGAATAGAATAATTTCAGTTGGAAGGGAACTACAATGATCATCTAGTCACCAATGATCAACTCCCTGACTACCTCAGGACTAACCAAAAGTAAAAGCATGTTAAGGGAATTGTCCAAAAGCCTCTTAAACACTGCCTCCTAAAAGGCTTGGGCCATTGACCTCCCGTCCATGAAGCCTGTTGCACTGTTTGACTACCCTCTTGGTAAAGAAATGCTTCCTAATGTCCAGTCTAAACCACCCCTTGTGCAGCTTTGAACCATTCGTACACATCCTATCACTTCCTGTCACTGGATCCCAGGGAGAACAGTGAAGAAGCTGACCAATACTTGAAGGCCACTTGGGTACCAGCGCTATTGCTGATGGTGGAAGTTTTTTCAGAGAACAGGTTCACAGAACGGGTCCTGAGAAATCACATGTTCTCTGATGCTTGAGAAGGCATGGATCTGCAAACTGATTTTTCACTAAAGTTCTGGTCCCAATCTTAACAGCAATGAAGGAATTTTCACACTGTTCTCTACAGGACTTTTAGCACATACTGTGTTTGTGGTAATAACACCATTTTGGAAGACTGTATGTAGCAGAAAAGTGTATTTCTGCTGAAACTCCTCAAATCCAGCAGAAATTGAATGGTTGGATGGAACAGAAACAAAGACTTATCTTTCATTCAGACAATCATCAATACAGCTGACACTTCAGTCTGTGAAAATGTACTTGGCTATCTATATGCAAAAGTGACTATGTACTCACCATGCAGCTGTCACCTACACAAGAGTATAAGCACATATAAACTCTCATGTATGGTGCTTTTCAACAGCTCCAGGAAGTGGACAAATATGTTTTATAAGCAGTGACTGGAAATAAAGGGCAGGGATATGATAGGTACTTCAACCTTTCAATACCTAGGCAGCCACATTAACCCCACAGCCACTGCTAAGCAACAGGGTATTTGTTCAAATAATCTTTGTTCTAGCATTTTGTATTTTTTGCATCTTTTATGTGCACAAGAATGTTTGATTTGGTTGAGAGAAAAGACTGACCAGAAGTATGAGAACTCAAGTTCATTCATAAAAAATAAAATCCTGTTTCTTAGAACCATAAAATGGTTTGGGTTGGAAGGGATCTTAAAGACCACCCAGTTCCAACCCCCTGCCATGGGCAGGGACACCTTCCACTAGACCAGGTTGCTCCAAGCCTCATCCAGCCTGGCCTTGAACACTTCCAGGGATGGGGATCAACCACTTCTCTGGGCAACATGTTCCAGTGCTTCACCATCCTCTCCATGAAGAACTTCTTCCTGATGTCCAATTTAAATCTTTTCTTTTTTTGTCTTTTTTTTTTTTTTGCTTTTCATCTAGGCTCTCACAGAAAAAAAAAACACAGAACATGCAAAAAGTATCAGGATATTCACCTGGGAAGTAGATGATCCAGACATAAAATCCTACCTGGGAGCTTTTAGAGGATGGATTTGAACTGGCTTGTATGTGACCAGTTCTCAGCCATTGGCAAGGTACAGTTATCAATCACTCAGCAAATAAATATCTCAATGGCTCAAAGTGGAGCAGCTCCAACCAGAGAAATTGCCTCTATAAACAAGCGTCTGCACTGGTTCAATTCTCTGCTGCCAATCAGGTAGAATTCATTCCTTCATCACTTCCTAACCAGGAAGCTGTTTCCTCATCTGCTGAAGCACTGCTGCTCTCATCTCCCAGACCAGACAGAGCAGAGGGAATCCCTGTGCCTCAACGTGCAATGCCATGTGAGTAGGCTCCATCCACAGCTGCCCCATTCATGTCCTGTAGAGCCCAGAGAGCATTCCAGAACAGCAAACACTCCATCTGTAGGAATTAGGACTTGTTAATGTGTGCTGTCTGTACTGCTCCAGCTGCTCCTGCTGACAGTGCACATCGAGCAGATGAAGTGTGGGCAGCTCGGGGCAAAGCTGGACCAAAGCAGCCAATTAAATCAATCTCTCCTCAGTCAGGCTTCCCTCACTATACATCGGTTACACTAGTGGCTGATCCATCATCCAGCCCTGTCTGCTGGCATGTCACTAGCTGTATTTGTTTGGTGAGATACCACTTAAATAAACAAATAAATAGCTTGGCTCTCCACCGCCCTGCACCCTCAGCCTGTTTTTGACAACTATGCAAAGCAGATGTGAAGTGGCACCACTTGGGAGACAAAGGATGGGGAGGATCGCAGCCAGATCCTGAGCAATGGAGACTGGCACATTTCCACTGGAATCAACGTGCAGCTCCAATGACAGAGGCCGTGCCAGCTTCCCTAAGTTGAAGGTCTGCTCACAGCCCTTATAGACAAACTGCTCTGCACATTTCTTACCTGAACATGTCCACCTCTAGCGTACCCATCGCCCTTAGTGCCTCGAAGCAAGGGACAGACTCACACAGCATCATCTTCTCACACAGAGGTAGATCCTGGTGACACAGCGAAGAGAAGCAAGGTAGATTTGCTCTCAGCAGATGGAAGGAGGCACCTGCAGGTGGTTTCTCATCTCCATCTTTAGCAGTTCCAGTCAACTTTATTGCTCCTTACACTCTGTAGATGTTCCTCTTTGAATGTAGTATTGCACAGCCATCTCAGGTGACAGCTTACCCGACTCAGGCCACTGTGAATAATGAACACAGCAGAGATAGCACTTGTCAAAAAGAAAGACCTTATGAGTGTCTTATTGACTGCTTTTCACTTCTGCTCACTGTTACCAGCTCCAAGGGCAGAGACCCCATCCATCCCTTCATCACGGGCACAGACTGGCCAGCGACCAGGCTGGAGCTGCTTTGCAGCAGCACAGGATAGCAGGCACATCCCATCACGTAAAGTCCACAAAGGAATACATCACACACTGAATCTACCCAAGCCACCACAAAGTGATAGAGCTGGTTTTATCCTCTTGAGCTGATGGTGATAGTTTTAGAAGGTAGAGGCCGTTTTAGATCTCACCAGAGCCTCTAAGCAAGGTATCCACAGAGACATGGTGTGAACCTCAAGTCCCTTCCCACTATCCTGGCCCGCCCAAGCTTAGAGTTTAAGAAGTCATTGAGACAATGAAACAGCAGTAGCTGAAAAACTACTAAAAATCTCATAAGAGCATGCACCAAAAAGGTAAATTCCCCAGCGGTTATCTGGTCTGTCCTTCAAATATTTGCTGCTGTAGCACTTTCTAGCTGTAACTTGGAGCTGCAGACCACACTAGGCATGGCTGGCCATAGACTAGTGTGAGGGATGCAGCGAAGAGATGCAGGTAGAAGTAACTTTGGCCACATCCCAGCATAACAGTCCGGCATCTGGGCTGATGTGCAGTCATATTGCCTACATGCTCAGCAGCTGGGCCAGAACCCTTCAGTATTGCTAAATACCTGATGAAACTCAAGGGGAAAGACAAATTTTGCTTCATAACTCCAGCTCCATCATCAGTAATTACCCCAGAGATTTTCAAACACAGCAACATCAGCACCATGGAGTAGGGGGATGCCCACAGTCAAGTCCAGAGTTTCAAAAGAACCCCTCAAGTTCATCTACTCTACCTGGAAATGGGCTGATTCTTGATGGTTCAAGCAGGGAGCACTTGTCTGACATTAGGAGCTCACTGTATCAGATTGATGAAAGGAAAGGGAGTATCTATCAGGAACTAAAATACCCTGTGCAAGGAGAAGCTATCTGATACAGGAGGGTTTTCTAGTATCAATGATGAAGGGCTAATCAAATCCAATAGACAGATCTCAACCCTGGGGCATTTCAAACCACAAACACAAGCATATTTTTTATGGTCAAGACAATTAGAAGCTATTAACAGGAAAATGTGATGAACTTTCTCCTAGTTAGAGTCCTTAGGCTGGGTTCAGTTCTGGAATCACAGAAAGCATGACAGATTTGGATTTATAGTCATTTATACTGGTTAATCTTCCAGCCTTACACATCTTACTAAAAGCTATGCTCTATTTCATCCATAACCTATTGGATTCGGCACAGGAATTCCTGGATGAAAGTCTATGGCCTGTGTTGTCAGACTGGATGCTCATCATAAACTTTTCTAACCTTAAAATATCTGTGAGGCAGTTAGTCTAAGTCTGTGTGTTTTTTCTAAAGTCACTGGAATTGTACTGATTTACACAAGCTGAGAATATGTCCGGGTTTTAATTTCTTCAGTGGTTCAAACCAGCACGATAAAGCTGGTATAAGCAGAGTGAGCCAGCACATTTGCATCCTGTGAGGCTACTGAGGAGCAACCCTTTCTCATCCAGATGGTAATTCAGCCCGTTTTAGAAGCAGAGGGTTGGGGTTTTTTTCCCACTTTGATTCCGAATTTGTCAGTCATTGTGGGGAGGACAAGGCTGTGAGGCAGGTGCTTAGAGAACCGTATTAAATTATGCACAACAGAAAATCTGCAAAATGTACTTCAAGAGCTGGAAATGTACCATGTGTGACTGAAAATTGCAGAGAGACAGAATCCTAACTTCCAGATTAACTATTTCATCAATTAAAGCTGCATTTACAATCCTTTCTTATTTGTCTGCCAATTTGTAACTACTGCTAATACAAAGCCATCACCATAATAGAAACAAAAGTGGGTATTTGATGCCATGTGCATATGGCAACCTATGTTTTTTTCCAAGCATAGTAGTTCCAGCTAATTAGTTTTTTAATGTATTTGCATTAGATTGTGGTATTCCATAGTTCCTATTAAGTAGAGACAGGTAATCAAATGAGAAAATTAAGCGAATCCTGCTGCGCACTGTGTCTTGTCAAAGTTGAGAAGGCGAGGTTTATAGTTAAGATAATGTGGTAGCTGTTTGCACAAGAACAAAGCATCTCCTGCTGATCTACCCAATTCTCAGCATATTTTGCAAATGTACTTCATCCCCCAGCTCCCTCATGAGTCCAGCTACCTCCTAAGTGTAGCCTTCCAGCTCTGTAAGATCCAACGTTTGCCACTGCTGTGCTAAGCTGTGGTATATTTTGCTTAAATCCAAGCTAAATTTTGCAGGGCCTCAACTGAGAAGCTGTGAGCTGAGGAAATCCAGTGGCATCAGACAAACTCCTAGCAGAGGAGAACATGTATGATTGTGTTGTTAGCAAAAAGCAGGTCTGCAAAGACACAGAGAAGTGGGACTGAAAGCGGTGTCAATGGTGCAAATCTGCAACCTTGAAAAACACACCCACCCTGCTTTGCTGTCTGCATCCAAACTCCGTTACACCAATATTCCTGCATGCATTTAGAGTCGTGCCACTGAAATTGTACATAGAATTGCATTCATTCCCTCAGGACTGAGCGATTCTGCTCCTCACCCATGCTACAGCCCGTTGTCCGAGCGAAGGAGCCATGCTTCACACTGTTGCAGGTACATCTGCAGTATTCCTATCCCAACACAGCCCTTTTCTCAAGGAGGGGAGCAATGGAAGCTGAACACGTAGTCAGGGTTAGGGAAGACTTCCAATATTCATTTGCAACCTGCTTACGGCCCATTTGTACCTTCCAGCAGCCACAGAGGTGTAAATCCCAGCTTGTTAAATCTCCCACCAAGCCAGACACCATCTAGCAAAAAGAGCAGCTCTGACAATAAATCCCATGGGGCTTCGCACATGCTGACAGCCCAAGCAAGGCTTTCAGCCAGGCTTCAGTGCCAGACCAGGGCTGCTCCCCATCCTCTCCCCACTCGCAGCAGCTCCCGGTCACCCAGGCAGAAGTGAGAAGCATCCCCCAGGGGACAGGGTGCCACCGTCAATGTGCAGATCAAACCTGAGAGAGTGAGAGGACCGAGGGAGAGCTACAGCCAGCTTCTGCTGGCAACTGAGAGGACTAAGGGAAAGCTACAGCCAGCTTCTGCTGGCAACTGAACATAGCATCACCTGACGCTTGGTGCCCAATGCTGCCTCTCAGTTGCTTGTGAAACTCATTTTCCAGCACTTTATTAGGGTATACAGCTTAGGCCCATTTTAAGGAATTATTGCTTTGTCCTAAAAATCAAACTGAACAGAGCATCACCAGAGGCTTGGTGCCCAATGCTGCCTCTCGGTTGCTTGTGAAATTCATATTCCGGCACTTTACTAGGGCATACAGCTTTAGTCCCATTTTAAAGAATTATTGCTTTGTCCTAAAAATCATCTTTTCAATCTGCATTTTTAAAAGTCTCCCTTTAAATTGATTAAATTTTGTTTACCTTTGAATTTTGATTAGAGCATCACCAGAGGCTTGGTGCCCAATGCTGCCTCTCGGTTGCTTGTGAAATTCATATTCCGGCACTTTACTAGGGCATACAGCTTTAGTCCCATTTTAAAGAATTATTGCTTTGTCCTAAAAATCATCTTTTCAATCTGCATTTTTAAAAGTCTCCCTTTAAATTGATTAAATTTTGTTTACCTTTGAATTTTGATTAACTTCTTTTGAACTTTTTGCATATCCCAAACTCCATCCGCAGAGACCCCATGTCTTTGAGATTAACAATACATATTCTACCACTTTAAAAGACACATGCTCTTTGGCCACAAACTAGCAATACTGAAACTCTGATTTTATGCCTTTTTTTTATTTAAGTAAATAAAAAGCATACTGCCTGGAATAGTTATTTTAGGGCTATATATCTAAGAAATTGTTTGCAGCTCCAACACAGGGAGGTTTGTTAAGGTTTGGCAGGGGTGGGGGAAGAGTGGGGTTGAAATATTGTCACAACATCTGCGAGAACTGAGTTCAAAAAGAACCAGATGCTCTCATATATCTAACCATTTTATATGGTTCATTTGGGAATTTTTATTGTCATTATTGTGGTGGGCAGAATATAGAGGACACGGTCTTTTTAAATTCTAGAAGAGAATCAGATGAGCTGCTTCCTTATAAGTAAGTAAATCACATACTACATCATTTGAATTACTCAAAAACCCACAGGCTCCTGCTGAGATTAAGGCCTTATTGTACAAACAAGTAGCAAGAGATAATACCCATTCTTAAGAATTTATGATCTGCATGAGCAAAATGTTAAAGGCTATCAACAGTGAAACTATTCCCATTTTTCATATAGAAAGCTATGGCAGAGGGAGCTGAAAGGGTCTGATTTTAATTCCCTCTCCCTGAAGTTCATCTATATCTTTAAAAGCATCCAGTTCTACATGACCTCATCACAAGCCATCCAGGGTGCTCTTAGGAGGATTGGGGGAATAATCCCCTGTCTTGGATGTTATGGAAATGTTATGTTATGGTGTTGCTGCACCCCTCAGTGCCTCAGATGAGGTGGGAGCTCCCTTAAACATTAGCTCCAGATGGGACTTGTCAGGACTCACTAAGGTCCAGAAAGCATACTGATGTCACCTATGGGTAGGAGCTGCGGAAGCAGAGATACTGTCCTTCTGCAGTCACTTTTCTTTATTCATCCAGGCTGGCCTATTTGTTCATTCTCTTTCTTAGTAACTACCCACTTGCTTTAGAGAAATTCCAAGGGAAGCCTCAGCTCACCAAGGGCCTGATTCTGAAGTTGTTTCACTACTACTTATCCAGAACTTTAGGAACGTACATTAGAAGTCTCTAAGCCTCATCTAGTCATGAAAGCTCTCTTCGCAGTCAGGAGACAGAAGCAGGCATCATTACTGGCTGATTCATATGATCTGTTTCTCACCTCATCAATTTTGCAATCAGACAAATCTTTTTCTAAAAGCATCAATTTCTCTCCTGTCGTCATTAGCAGAGTCTAGGCATTTGGTCAGACAGAAATATCCATAATTACAAAAAAAATCCCACCTGCCAAACTTGGAAAGAATGTGCCATAAGGCTTTCAGGACCTCCAGATGACACTTAAATGTACCAAAATACCCTTTAAAATCCAGACCTTGATGCCCGAAGGCTTCCCTCTGCTCCTCTCGGGTCTCCCCTAAGCTGTATGCCTTTCAGAGGTCAAGACATCATGACAAAAACAGCTCCCTTTCCACCATTTCTGCCAGTCATGGGACATGGGAGAGGGCTTCTGGGTCAGGTCAGTGTGCTTTAAAGCTTACTTTGAACCCAGTGAGCTCCCAGTCAGAAGTTATCCCTAAGCCAGAGCTGAAAGCAGATCTGGACGGCAGCAGGGTCTCGCATTTCTAAGCGGAGCTGCCACATCAAACCTGTGCGTGATCACACTCATCGAACACCAGAAAAAGCTCCAGACAGCCTCTTTCTTCACTGTGTTACCCCATTTGTTATGTTTCTCCCATGCATTTGGAGGGAAGTACAAGAAATCCTGTACAGAGACTCTGCAGGGGCTGAAAAGCTGAAGGTTTCTGCAGGGTTGCCACTCCCAGCCCAGCCAGAGCCTGTATGCAGAGTGTGCTGGCAGGGAAAGATGCAGCCAGCTGCTGTATAGCTCTGAAACAGGTAGGGAAAAAATATTCTCTTTGCATTTTTTACGCCTAATTTAATGGTGCAACCTTCTGCTCTTCTCTTCTAGAACTCAATGATCTATCTGTGATATCACTGGATCAGCAATACCTGTTATGGAAGTGAACATCTACACTATTTTTAAGTGCTGAATCAGCTGCTTTGCTATTTCATTCCAAATGTCAGGAGCAAGTTATCCTGCAGCAACAATCTCAAGAGCACCAGTCTCCCATATGCACTTCACAGAAATCAGAGGTTCAAAACAAGCTGGAGAGTCAGGAACCCCACATAAAACAGTAATAGCCCAGAAACTTCAGTAAAGGGTAGAATAGCATTCCTAAAACTGAAATCTCAGAGGTCTAAATTGCTAAGATCATGAAAGTGCAGGACTCAGTAACAGCAGTATGAAATTGTATTTCCTTCTAGATGCAATTATTGAACTCATTTGCATAATTCGCCTGGTAGACAGCTAATTACAATTTACAACAACAGAAGTGTTACAGCCCAAAAAGCCAACTGTATCCTGGGCTGTATCCAGAGGAGCATGGCCAGCAGACGGAGGAAGAGCATTCTCCTGCGCTGCTCTCGTGAGACCCCACCTGCAGTTCTGTGTCCAGCTCTGGAGCCTTCAACATAAAAAAAGATGTCAACCACTTGGAGCAAGTCCAGAGGAGGCCACAAAGATGATCCAAGGGCTGGAGCACCTCTGCTATGATGAAAAGCTGAGAGAATTGGGCTTGTTCAGCCTGGAGAGGAGAAGGCTCCATGGAAACCTTATAACACCTTCCAGTGCCTGGGCGGGACTTCTAACAAGGGCTTATAGTGATAGGACAAGGGATAATGGGTTTAAATTGAAAGCAGGGAGATTTAGATTAGCTATCAGGAAAAAATTCTTCCCAGAGTGGGTGGGGAGGCACTGGCACAGGTTGCCCAGATGAGCTGTGGATGCCCCATCCCTGGAAACATTCAAGGTCAGGTTGGATGAGGCTCTGAGCAACCTGATCTAATTGATGTCCCTGCTCATTGCTGGGCCGTTGGACTAGGTGATCTTTAAGGTCCCTTCCAACCCCAACTATTCTACGATTCTGTGATTTATAGTTCTATGAGGTGTCTCTCCAATTTCAAGGCCACGTTTCCACAGCAAGAACAGACAAAAGAAGTATCACATCCAGTTTCAATCTTCCAACTTTTTCAGTGCATATGGATATCTTAGAACCAGCTTGCAGACCAGTGCACCTGTCTGAGCATGGTCAGAAAGTTTTTCTCAAGACAGTTCCTCTTATTCTCAGGAGCTCCAGGGGGATACACTCCAGCAATGCCTCCAGCCATCACTGCAAATTTATTGTCTACAGAGTCAACAGAACTGCCTGGCCTGAAAGTTAAATCTTCACCCTATTAAATAGGTTACTATTTTCTTGCAGTAACATGAGATTAAGGCCTCAAGAAAACAGAAGCACCATCAGTAATTTACAGGTCAGGAATAAAACCCTTTATTTCCAAGAATGCCATGTGCTTAAATCTCTCTTCTGCTCTCAGCCATTTTAGTTAAGCACTCATAACAAGGGGAAAGGCAGCATACATGCAAGGTGATCAATTACCTCCTTTCCCTCCTGCTCAGTAAGTCTTACACACATGCACCCGAAGGGATTAAAAAGCAGGATACCCAGATACTATCAAAGCTGTAAACTCCATGCAGAAATACCCATTTATCCCATAGAAATGCCACATGAGTTCAAATTTTCAAACTCAAAAAAATAAAAATGTCAGATAAGCTACAGGAATTGCTGAGGGCATTACTGAAATATTCACTCTCAAAGCAGGATAATCATGAAGAAAGCAAGAAAAACAGCAGGTCAGACATTCTGCCAGAGGAAACAAAGACATCTTTGTATGATCCCTCTCTCACACACAAAGGCAGTAAATGCCCTGATTTGATAAGCACAAGTGGGTTTCATGTGTCTGGTGAATATCACAAGCAAATTAAATCATGCAACTTCAGGCATGTCTCTAGCAAAGGCTGCAAAATAAAATAGAAATACTAAAAACACAAAAAGAGCTTCAGCCCTACAGAGCTTGACTGGGTTTATTTTAGTCTGCTGAGAACAAGGGCAAATTAGCTTCACTGGGCTCCAGGATGCCACAGCTGGATTGCTGCCCCTCCCCAGGATGGGCCACCAAAAGCTGTGCTAAGGCCTTCTAGACTGCAAGCACAGGTAACTATACACTGCCTGATCTCACCTAGAGCAGGTAAAAACAGTTGCTGCTACCTGTCCCTGCTCCCAGAGAGTTAACAACTTTCTCAGTCATAGGAGCGTTACTCCCCCACATCTTATCCGGTCTAATCAAGCAGGTAAGTGCCTTTT
>NW_010254469.1:27666-35862 GCF_000690775.1 Eurypyga helias
TGCTTATAGCATTAACAGCTACACCTGACCTCATCTCAGAGATGGGCAATGGGAATTTTGGTTTCTGCTTGGTAGAGACAAGTCCCATCAGTATTCAGTAAAGAATTCCTTCCAGAAAAACTTGTTCCTGACTTCCCAGAAACTGGAGTGTGGTTGCTTGCAGTGGTCACCCAGCTTTCCTTTGGAAATGTATTGTGGCAGAGGGAAGTGTCAGTCCATGAGTACCCTTTCTTGGAAGATCTTGATTCCCTGGATAAACTCCTGCTCTGTGCTTCAGGGGACAGTCACAGCAGAAGCCTCCCCATACGCACCAGGACTGGGTGGACACTGTAAATGGGTGGATATACAACCAGGGAGGTATTCATCTTCCTACCATCCCAGTGTGAACTTTACCATTAATCTCCAATGTGCATCACCACCTGAGCCACACACCAAGGATCAGATTTCTTTTTTCTCATGTTTTCATTGCCTGGGTGATTTGGAATAGAACTTTCAGGATGATGGTTGCCTTACTTTAAGCATTTATGCAGCATCTAGCAGCACAGGACTGTGGTCTCAGTAGGCAGCTCCCAGCTGACAGTAATACAAAAAAATCACAGGAAACCAGAAGGAAGAAATAAGATCAATTTTTGGACATATAGCCATAGCTCTAATACTGAAAAATTGGTTGAAAACAAACTCAGTTTCTATACTGAACTGAAAAAAGAATAAATGTAAGGTTTGGAAAAATTGGAAAAGAAGCACTGCCATTTTATGATAGTTTTTTAAGCTCTAGCAATGGGAAATTGTGCAGTCTTTTAAAAACTCCCAAAACAGCTCCTGTCCTGCAAGAAAATTAAAAACTCTACATCTCATTCTAGAGCAGGAAAGGAATATAGAATGCAAGTATTTGTAATGATAATGGCTTTTTAAAATAAAACAACTAATTAATTCTACTAAAATATATTTAAGACATTTTTACTGGTTTTGCAAATAGTCGTAAGAACAATTCTAACTTAAACAGACATTAACTTTTGCCCATTCATATTGAAGTTGTAACCACAATATGATTTTCACTACAAAAAATTAAACACATTAATTACAAATAGCTAATTATTTCAGACTCAATGAAATGTTTCAGAAATACCAGCAGAAAGAAAATAAAAACAGAAATACTAATAAAAATTAGTCAAGTAAGTAAAAAAAGAATTATTAGCAACAGCCTTTATTGTCTAAAGGGGTAAAACATAGTTTCCTAGATGGAATATTTTGTCCAGTATTGGAGATAGGGCTCATAGTCATTAAGCCAGGCAACAAAAAGAACAGTATTAACAGATAACTCATATTTATGTCAATTTACTCTGTGCCTCAGAAAAAGTCTATTATGATTCTCCTCTCTGGAGCTCAGTGTTGACATCAGCATGTCAATGGACAGCTTCCAAAGGGCACATCAACCACCTCACTTCCAAAGAAAAAGGTCTCTCCGGCATTTTTGCTTGCACAAAATAAATGCAAGATCCTTTCCCAGTGTCCGTTAGTGGATGTTTTCTGGAGGAACGGCAGGAGCGGTACTGTCGCAGGGCTCGCGGGGTGACCACGCAGGGGTCATCTGGGCTGCTGAAATGCAGTAACAAACCAGAGGCCAAACTCTGCTCAGGTATCAGTGGGTTAAGTGCTCTCATCTTTCACATGGCAGCATGTATTGGAGCAGAGTTGAGGGAAGTGTTGGATCAAAGGATTCAGCCTGAAATAAAAATTACGCAAACCTTTTCTCCGCAGTAAAATGGCAATTCGAAGTTTGTCTGGATAAAAATTACTTTTGATCTCTGATATTTGACTGGATTTGAACAGATAGGTTTAATGCAGAGTTTGCATTTAAGTACTGTAGTGCAGCTTTTGGAAGCAGGGAATGTTTCTAGGCTCATGGGGACACACACAATACTTACTATAGAAAATATCTATATATAGCAATTATGGGAAATGCTACAGGTCCATTACTTCCTGATGGAGATGTTAGTATGAGCCATTAAGCAACACATTGATTTAATGTTAGCAGAGAGTTCTCATTTTCAGTATTGCTGTAGGATTTTGGAACAAAGAATTGCTAAGAGATCACAGCACAGAAAGATTATTATAAGGTGCTGTTAACACAGACTTCTGTCAAAAATGGTGTTTAGCATGAGACACATCACACGTATTTCTTTACACTGATTTCACCTATCTGCTGGTTCTCTGTTAATTCCAAGATATTATCCATATCAGCCTTAAGTTTTAAATGCACTCCCTTGTTTGTGATTGCTGTGCATAGATTCATGAAGGACATTACAAATATATATTAACTGGTGCCTGTGTGGTTCTCTAACTAGTCAATTTTTAAAGCACTGTGTTATTGAGCTATAAATTCTCCCATAACAGAAGTTGAGGGTTCTGAAAGGTTTCCTGTGGGACGCTTTTAGCTTTTGCCTGATGAAGTTAATAAATAAGGTAAGTAATAGTCAAATAAGGTAAGTAAGTAGTAGTCATGAGGACAATGCGTTTGAGTGGAAGTATTGCACTAATGGGCTCCTCACTGAACTGCAAAGAAGCGTTAGATGTTACAGGTTTCATTCACGCAGGATCTTTGTATTGAAAAAGCACAAAAATTGGCTGCTGCCATACGTTGGGAAAATACTCACACTGCAACTCTGTTGGGATCCCCTTTTGGTCACATCCAACTGTCCACTCCAGGGTGGACTCATGGGCTCCTGTTCTGCCTTGGGAGATCCCAGCATAACATCCTCCCCGCTGCTCTCGCCCCACTGAGGTCTGCAACGAGCGTTCGGCCTCAGGAACAGGGTACACCCCCACACTGTGCTGCTCTAGGGTGGGTTTTGCACCCTGGCCCAGACTGCACAGCCGGTTCTGTGGGTCATGAGACACAAGAAGGGCTACCACCACTGGGATTCTCTGGTGTCTGATAAGGACTGAACCCTCACTGGTTTCTCTGAATGACTTGGGGTGAAAGGATGTTTTCTGAGAAAGTCAAACATTTCAGTTTTTCACTAAAATGAAACATTTCTGAAAAAAATTCAAGTAAAAATAAATTAGATGTTTCCAAACCAATAAAATCCGAAGTCATGTTAAGTAAAAATCAAACTTTTGCTACAAATCAAGCAAAATGTTCTCATAAGACCTCATAACATTTAAACTATTTTCAATATATTGATTTTTTTATATAAAAACTTCCATTCACTCCTTATATTTTTGTAGTTACTTGTTGCTAACAAACCCAAATATCACAATACCAATTCACCGATCTGCTTCAGCTTTTCAAAGAAAAAAATGTATCATTTGCACTGGGTAATGACAAATCAAACCTATACTTTCTCAGAACATATATTTGACTCTTCTAAACCTTTAAATGAATTCATTTTTTGGTTTCGAAAGGATTAATTCCACTTGGGAATAAATGCTTGGAAATGCAGCTGGGGTGTCACTTCTAAGACTGTTCAGGATACGACCTGCACATTCATCTTGCAATGTGCAATCATAAAGAGATGCCGGGAGCCAGATTAGGAGCCCAGTCACCATGGAGCAAAGCTGAAATCAAAATGAAGGACCTCCTGAGTGACTGGGGTTGGAATCTCCCACTCACTTCACTTCAGGTTTTTTTCACCACGTGTACTGTTTCCATTTAGCAGTTGACTGGCATTTGCTGACAGCTTTGCTGGAACAGATCAGCAGAAACAGGTGAGATTTCTGAGGAAATGTGAGAGACAAGTTAAATTAAGAATAACACATGTATGAGTGATGAAAACCTTTCATCTTCCCTCATCGAATGTATTTTTTAAGATGTTAATATATCTTCTGCAAAGAAGTGTGAGTTTTGAGATAATTAGGTATTATAGAACTGAGATTTGAAATGGCATCGATGTGTTAATGTTATCAGTGTTCATACTGAAAATTCTGCAATAGACTGACTTGATAAATAAATCAACTATGTTAAAACATGAGCACAAATACTCAGGACACACTAATTTTCACTTCCACTTTCCAAGCGTATTACAAGTGTGCCAAGTTATTTGACCTCAGTAGACTCTGTCAAGAAGTATGGATTTTGTCCTTATCCTCTGCATTAGAGAAGTGCATGAGCAGAGCCAGGGCATGCGTGGTGCGGTAAAGAGGGTGTGAAACCGTCTGAACTTCAAACAGCCACAGCTCATTGAGAAATCATATAGCAAATGAGATGATACAAAACTTCAACACCTCCATAGCAGTTATCTGTCTGGCTAAGTTAAAGCTGCTAATTCAGGGAGATGAAATTCCCCTCTGGATGCTTCAAAAACGCCTTCCCGTGTTTATAAAAATATAAGCATGTGCATGTGTCCGAGTGATTTCTCTGCAAATTCTGCACATTCCTCCTCCCTAGCTAAACCCTTAATGAAACCTCAATATATATATATTAATCTTGGCTAGGTGTTACTTGAGATAATGACTGGACAATACAGTCCATTTCTATGGCACCACAAAAGATTGGTTTATTTAGAAGAAAATTATATCCTTGTTATCTTTAGCAGTTGACAGGTCTAAGGAGCTGCTTCTACAGCAACAGTGCTTCAATGCATGTTTAAGGGTCATGGGCAAGGTATGGTGAAGGAATCTTTTGCTATCACAGCACTTAGTGCATAAGACCTTGAGCTCAACAGCAGTTTACTATCTTCATATCTGCAATTCAGTCCTGCCCAACAATATTTACCTCACGTCTAAATCAGAAACCAAAATCTAATTTATATGAAAATAAACACTGTTATCACCTTAGCTCATGTTGGAGCCTGCCATGGACACAAGATTTCACTGAATTGTTTTTATTAGATATAACTGATGGATATGGGATTAAAATATCTGGCTTATTTGGGAGCTTTGACCAGAAGGTCAGCAATGTCTCTTCTTACTATCTTAAGATCCGAATGTAAGTCTTAGCAGCACGGATTTCATACTTCTGGTCTGAACTTGGCACATATTCATTCTATTGCAGAAATAAAAGGAAAGACATTTGGCTTCCTAGATCACCAGATAGGGACCTGGAAGGTCAGTGTACTGGGCTATGTATTTATTGGATTAGCAATTCCTGGTCAGCAATGTCTCTTCTTACTATCTTAAGATCCGAATGTAAGTCTTAGCAGCACGGATTTCATACTTCTGGTCTGAACTTGGCACATATTCATTCTATTGCAGAAATAAAAGGAAAGACATTTGGCTTCCTAGATCACCAGATAGGGACCTGGAAGGTCAGTGTACTGGGCTATGTATTTATTGGATTAGCAATTCTGCAAAGTCATCTTAAGAAATGCAGAGAAACACTTCTATCTTACTGGCTTGATGCCTTGCTATTCACAAAAACAGAATTCATGACCCTTTCATTTAAAGACTTTCACTTTCTGCCTAAATCTTAAACCAGTCCTGTTGCCTCTGAGCACTGCACATTTAATTCTAACATGTCTTCTTGAATTTGCCTTGAATTCCTCAGTCAGCACTGTCTATACAAGCAACCTTTCTCCAACTCATTGTCTGAAAAGAATACAAACACATTGTCTAGGATAAGTTTCTCTTGTATTTGTACAGAAATCACTGTGGAGTTGGCCAGACTGTCCTATGCTGCAGTCTCAGCTCACCATAAATGCCAAGGCTTTTTGCATTACCACGCAAGACTAGGATGCTTTAATCACTAACAAATCCAATCAGGTTGGCAATTGATGAGCACATGGCTTTGAAGAGTAGCAGTACTAATACACATACATCAGGATTTAACTTCTAGAGAGCAAAAAGTGAGGATAAGTGATAAGGAAAGGGAGGCAACTTATGAGATATGTAAGGACAGAAGTTCTGTCTGTCTAGCTCAACATGGGAGATGTCACCTCCTGGAGACGCCCATCTGTCTCATGTTTTTAAAAGCTTATGTGTCTTGTCTAGACGAAATGCCTGTTTTTACACCACTAAATTTATCTGGGATGATCCCACCCTTAATGAAGGGTAACATTTTATATAACATGGAAACAGGAGGGATTGATCATGGGTTCATCCACATTTAGAAACAGACTAAACATACCACCTTCGGTGAAATAACAGTTGGCATGTGTGCAGGCGAGGAAGAAGATGAATAAATTGTTATCATCCAGTACCTAGCAGTTTTCCTCAAGGGCAGTGTTGAAAATTTGGATGAGGTAATGAATAATCCTGAAGTTTATAAAAGAAAAGAGAACAGAGCTTTCTTAAACGAGCCATCAGTCAGCTCAAGTCAGCTCCATCAGTCCACAGGTTTGTGAGGCTGGAGGTGACTGGAATTCATCCACTGTGATGCTAAAATTTAGGATATAAAAGATCATTCTGCAGTACCTCAGCTCTAGAAGTTAAGATGAATATAAAGCATAGGTGATTATCACCAAATATGCTTATTTCAGAATTCACTATGAACAATTGTTGGAGACAGGATTTTGGCTTTGGACAGACCATGAATTACTCCTATGGTAAATGCTCCAAAGTGAAAATAAATGCTGAGCTTCACAGCAGCATTTTTCATCTTGAAAGTGTTTAAACATCACAGTCTAAATTTGTTCTATGTGAAATCAATGACAAAGATCTTGTTATGTTCTCTTGGAACAGGATGGGGACCGTCATCTGACAGATCTCCAAATTACCCTGCAAAAAAAAAAAGCATTTTCCAGTTCTGAAATAAATACTACTGAGCTTCAGGGAATTTGAGGCGCTAGTTACACCAGGCCATTGAACTTATTTAGTTTATTGATGGATTTAGGGGATGGCTTGACCATTTGGTGTAGACACACCTGGAGAAGATACATAGGATAAAGGGGAAGTTCTGCATTTTTTCAGGGAGGGTAGAAAATAGAAGAATCAAGGGACTAAAGGATGAAGCTAAAGAAATTTCACCTTGAAATCATATACCATTTCCCAACATTGATAGTGATTAGACATTGGATCACATTAACAGAAAAAGTGATGGTTTTATCAGTCTGGTTTCATCCCACGTCACTTTAAGCATTGAAATGACGTATCTCACAGAGAAGCAGTTGCCCTCAGCTCTGTGTCAATGGCGACACAGAAGTACTTCTAGGGAGAAACTCACACTTGATGGCCTGAGCCATCCTCCAAAAATGCCTTTCACTAATTCTAAAGACACCTTTAGAGAGAGGTGTGTCTATGATCAGTCACCTACTTTCTCAGCAAGTCCTGAGGATAACAAAATTAGTATCTCAATAATGTTCATGCCTCTCCACTGATGTATACTAATATACAACATTTCTCGGGCTCAGCCTGTTGTTTTCAGGAATGAGTAATGTTTTCCCTCATTGAATAGTTGACTTGAGACACAGTTATTTTTCTGCCTTTCTTTTATGCATCACAAATTTATCCCTGCAGAACAGAGAACATTCTTATTGTTGCATTCAAACCAATGCTGAGGAAAGGAATGTCCTTTGTGCCAGGTTGGGAGAAACCTTGGGAAACTTTTGCTTTTTCTGCAGCATGGGTTGGATTAGCAGGGCATCTGCTCCTGATGATTCTCCAAGAGCTTTCAGCACAGTCTTTCCTTTCTTGTTTAGAGAAGTTATTTTCTCCTGAGTTCTGATACATTTTATCTTCTCCTCACACCAGGGAAATTCTACAACATAGTCCTTCAAGGCAGAGGTGAGCTTCATCAGCTCATTCATAGAGAAACAAAGCTTTGCTAAGCTCACTGTATCAAGAATTGGCTAATTTTGGGTTTTGCTTTGTCTTCAGAGTCCCATTCTCACACCTCAGCCTTATTCATATGGATAGGGAGTTGTCAGTATTAATAAGCAGTAATAACATGAGGGAGGCATATAATAATTTCTTCTGTACTGAACGAGTGATAACCTCCACCAAAGCAGTAGCAGCTCCAATATTATTAATGTGTCAGAAGAGCACACAGTAAAGATGGGACTGGTTCATATGCACAGTCTATTTCTGCAAACACAAGCTATATGCATGCAGATTGTAAAAATCCACCTATCCTGTTTATAACCTCAGTTCCCTTCCTTCTGGTTGTCTGGCTTCTTGTGAACTCTCGGCTTCATATTTCCCATTTTTTAGGAGACTTCCCAGCATATTGTTCTGGCAAATGACCACGGGTCAGCTATGAAATAGTGGTTTTGCATGAGATTCTCATTTACTTTTACTGGTCTCTGTGCTGGGTTCAGCCAG
>NW_010254470.1:0-11671 GCF_000690775.1 Eurypyga helias
AACTCCTCAGCGAGAAAGATTCCCCACAGAAAAGCAAGGAAATGTATAGATTAAATATTAAAGAGTTAGTAAAGAAGTATCAAAGCAATGCAAATAAACAATTTCAAATTGACAACAACTTCAAAAATGTGTGATTTACAGGTTGACTTATCAGTGCATTAAAAATGTGACTGTTCTTTTACACGCAATACTTAACAAGAGTGAATGTATTAACTTGATGTCTTCATAACAAACCTCGGGAAATAATGTGATTGACACAGAAACACTGTTCATCAAATGCTGTAGGACATGTCTAGCTAATGTCTAATCATCACTATTGGTCAAAAACATGCTGTCACGTCATCTGGCAAATAATTAGAAAGGTATCAAACAAAGAAATTCAGTTCCTCTGAGCAAGCTTTAATTGGTTTTAAATATTCATATGTGAGTATGACTTTCTTCACCTTTATTCCTTGGACTTAACAGTTAAACTATACCCAATCCAGACTAAAGTTTCAAAGACAATATTTCCACAACCTTTCATTAGCTTCTTCATGAACTTCATGGCCAACACTTGAATTTTAGGTGTCTAACTTTTAACAGCATCTGTCTGGTTTTGGTTTTGGCTTTCTTATTATTGTTTTTAATTTTTAATGAAGAAAGGATCAGGAGAATCTATTATGGATGGATGTGGCAGAAATTATCATGGCAAGTGGAAGTGACAAGAGCCAAATAAGCAAAGGGACAAATGGATCACCCTGCAGGAAAAAGCTCTTGATCCTTTCCTCAGCTGTCCAGATTTGGGTGTCTTTGCCTCAATCTGCTTTGCTATCAGTGAGTTCAGAAAGATGAAAATCCTCTGCAGGACACATAGCTGATTCCCATGGGATTGAAGGATCCTCTTTATGTAACACTCCTGTGGAAAAAAAATTAAAAACAGCAGAAGACTTGGAGCATGATAGCGAAATTAGTATTCTTTCAGAAGTCTTTGGTCGTTTTGAATAATTTCTGTAACTATTCTGGTGTTAGTTTATATAGGACTTTTCCATTAGAGGTTTTTTGATGGTGAAACACTTGTTCTGTTTTTGGCTTGGACAGTTCCTAGGACACTCCCTAATTCAGCATTTCACCTCAGCATTCTGAGGGGTGAGTGATGTTTTGTCAGCAAGTTCTTGTGTACCCCAAATCCCAACAACAGGAAAAACCGAATTGTTACAATCCACAGAATTTGAGACTATTTCTCTGCCACTCTGTGTGTAGATACCCCAATCTGGTTCAAGCAAAACAGACCCAGAAATATGTTCTCGTATTAATTTCTGCTATTGAGCTGGTTTTGGCTGGGTTAATTTTCTTCATAGAAGTTAATGTGTGGCTGGTTTTGGATATGCGATGAAAACAGTGTTGATAATTGTGCTAGTTTTAGTTGGGATACAGTTAAATTTTCCTCACAGTAGGTAGTATGGTACTGTGTTTTGGCTGTGCTGAGAATAATATTGATAACGTAACTATTGTTGTTTGTTCTTTCTAAGGAATATTTATATCAGGTCAAGTGTTTTTTTCAGTTTCTGCTCCTGCAGCTGTGTTCCTAGCTTCTCTACAAGAAGCTGGCTGGGGATGCAGCCTGGACAGCTGATCCAAACTGACCAACGGGACATTTAATGCCATCAAATGTCATGCTTTGTATATACACTGGGGGAGTTGGCCGGGAGCATTTTCTGCTTCTCACATCACTCCACCAGCAAGTAGGCTGGGTGTGCACAAGAATTTGTGAGAGTACACAGATGGTACAGCTGACCCCAACTGACCAAAGGGCTCTTCCATTCTATATGATGTCATGCTCAGCAGATAAAACTGGGGTAAGAAGAAGGGAGTGGGGAATGTTTGGAGGGATAGTGTTTGTCTTCCCAAGTAACTGTTATGCATGATGGAGCCCTGCTTTCCTGGGGATGGCTGAGCATCTGCCTGCTGATAGGAAGTGGTGAATGAATACCTTATTTTGCTTTGTTTCTTAGCATGGCTTTTGCTTTACCTATTAAACTGTATTTATATCAACCCACAAGTTTTCTCATTTTTACTCTTCTGATTCTCATCTTCATTCCACCATGGGGGGAGTAAGCAAGTGACTGTGTGGAGGTTAGTTGCCATCTGGGGTTAAACCATGACAGCTATTTTGACATGACTACATATACTGCAGAAACATTGCGCTAACAAAATACTAAGCATTAGGATTACACCCTGTGCTTCCAAACACACATTTTTCCTCTTCCTGATTTGACTCAGTGGAGCACAAGTATTTTAATTCTTTATTATAAATTCTCAGCAATTTCCTAAAACAGATTCAGCTACAGAATCTAAATCTAAGACAAAACCATTGTATTTATGCCAACACAGAAAAGGAAAAATAATAAACTGCACCTCTACCAGCCCATTACTAATTACTTTTTTTACTAAAGTAATTTACCCTTTCCATGAGGAAAAGACAAAGCTACATCATGGGAGAGACAAAGTGAATTGTGTGATCATCCACTTGCGCAAGTTACTGATGCGATGATAGAATATGTGCAAGCATACTATACCACAATGTAGAAAGAAGCGCTTTCTTAACACTGAAAAAAGTGACTGCTTTTCTTTCTTCAGTGAATATATATAATCACCAAGAAGTTTTGTTTTTCAAACTCTCCAGATTCCTTGAGAAGTTTAGTCTAACCTGGAAGTCTCCAATGAAAGAATTTTTTTCTGTTTGAACTTATAATATAAGCACAAAACACCATGAAATCTTTTTCTCTTGTTTGGTAGACACATCCACTTCAGACTAGAAGCAGGATAGACTTTGGACAGTGGCAAATACTAGGATAAAAATCTATTATTTTAAATTGCAAAGTTAAAATTTTTGTAAAAAATGGTGTTCATTAGTAAGAAAATGAACTGCTGTATTCATCTGTGTTTTCTACTTGTAATGATTGTATCAAGTTTATAAGGTTAGCTTGGTTTGTAGCATTTGTGCAATATCAAGTTAGCTATTTCTTTGTACAATCATTTGAGAAGATGAGATTTTGAGACTCGTAGTCAAGTCACTCTGCAATAACTTCTGGCAGTCATATATTAAATCGTCATATTGAATTATAATGTCTTCAGAAATACTAAGGAATAGATCTGTGTCCTGAACCTGTACGAAGAATGGATTCTAGGAAGCACTTCATCCAGCATAATGGGCCATGCAGATGACTCTCCTAACACCAGTACAACTTTGATGCAAAATCACTCTTCTGCTAAGGAGATGAGGTAAACTTTACACATTAAGTAGGAGAATTGGCAATTTATTTCCCAATAAAAGGTAAAAGGATCTTCATCTATATGCCTGTTCATCTATATGCCTAAATCGCCCACAGCTGCGATTGCTAAATAAAATTTTAAAATACCACAAACAAGAGTTGAGGAAAACAAAATGAAGAAGCTATGTAAGAATCTCAAAATTTGGAGAAAGAACTTATGCTGAATATTCTGCATAGCTATCTTTTGCTCTGCAGGATGGCACACAGTCATCTTTGTATGAAGTAGGAAACAGTTCTTAAAATAATTGAATCTACATTGCTCTGCATCTGGAATTGCTAAATGTCAAAGCATAACAAAAAACAAGGTATTAATTCTTGTAATTAATTACTGATTTATAAGGTCATATGTTATAAATACTACTTAGAGTTAGGTCCAAAGAAACAAAATTGACTAAGGGGAACAGTTTAAGAATATTTTTTTGGATAGCATGTTTGGGGTTTTTTTAAGCGATACTGTGACTTCACATTTTCTTTCCCCACCTCTTCAGTTGGTAAGTGTCTTTATGAGTTATAACCTTTACACTTCTATCCTTGTGAACTATTTTACATGATTGATTGTTGTAATTAGGCTGTCTAGTGGAGCGGTGGCAGATCCTTGTGCTGCCAAGCAGGAGGGACCTCAGTTCTGAACTCTCACAGCCTGGGACGGCCAACAATGGACCTGCCATGGAGAAGCTGGGCCTGACCTCTGGGGAAGGTGGTGGACATGTCACTCAAAGAGCAGACCTGCTGACTGTGAGCAGAAAGCAGCTGCTTATGTGCCTTTAATAGCTGGATGCAAAGTGGTAGTTGCATAAAGCTGTATGTGAAGGAAATGATGAGACGAGAGGTTTTGTGAATATGGAGGTAGCCTATTTGAAGCAGACTGGAGGGGAAGATAACTCTGTATTGAGTTAAAAGCTAATAGATTTCCTATTACATCATTTCATAGAATATCTATAGATATGACACCATGTTTTAAAATAATATATCCTTGAGTTATTGTTTTCCAGCCCAATGTCATTACTTTCTTTCATATCCCAACAATTCAAACAGATCCTTAACATTAAGATCTATTCTGGTTAGGACCTCTCATGAGATGGCTGTGCAGCAAAATTTTTCTCTTTAAGAGAGGTTCAAAAATTATAGCCAAAATTAAAATTAAGCCCCTTGAATACAATATTTAACTGTGTGTATCTCTATAGTTTATATAATTGTACATAGATACATAAAAGATAACACTAAAAAATCTAAAGTAGAAATTAAGCCTCCATATTGGTAACTCTTCTCTTTATGTAATGTCTACACATTGCTGTTTAGTATCAGATTTCATCCTGTTATGTAGGGCTTTCCTCTCTTCTTTGCTATACATTACAATATTCGTGTATATAAAATGATGACATGTTCTTATATGGCCTGAGAAACTAAAATAATTCTATGTACAAAACCAATATAAATAGTGTTACCTTGAAAAAAACCATAACTTCTCTCAGTTTCAGGGGTTTTGCCATTTAGATGCACTGTTTCAGTGGTTCTTAATTTCACTGGTCTTAATTGTTGTGATTAAAAGCCATTACACAGGCAAATCAGAGGAGGTTTGGTGATTCTACATGGCAGGCAGACTAGCTGGAGTCCTTGATGTATCAACCCAATTAAAAAGGCAATCAAGTTTGAGAACTGGAGGTTAAAATAGGAGCAGGATGAGTGGACATGGGTCTTGGAAACTAAACTGTGTGTTTAGAAAAGATTCACTGGAAATATCTGAAGAATCCATGTAATCTTGATAAAATTCCTTTAAAAAGTGTACATACTGAAAACAGATTAGAGCTATTAAGGAACCCGACATTAAATATTTTTGGCTGATAAAATCTCAGAGAAAAGAAATTATTCCTTTTTTGTTCGGGTAACAACAGGAAACTCCCCCACTAAAAACCGTGCTAAAAATTTCCATATCACAGCTGCCCAGAGTGCATAACAAGGAGAATATTAGTAATGTCCAGATGCACATAAATCTACAGGGATGCCTCTTGCCAACAGCAAAATGAAAGGGATGACAGTGTCAATCACATCCAATAGACTATGTTAATGCTTTTCAAACAGTTCTTTCACACTCGAAAATAGTGCTCATTAATAATGTATGGTCTGTATGAAGCAGAAGGAATGTTGCCTCCAAAACTGATAGAATTCATTGTTCGTCTCTCTACTCGTCTGAACAATAAAGCCCCATTTCTGAAGGACAATTTTTCTTTTGTCGTTAGGACTGTGCTGAAATGATTTCAAACCTATTATACTAATTGGCCCCTTTAGTTTTCCAGTGTGTGCTGCAAATGTTGCACTTTAAGAGCCTTCTCTCTCCCACTGCCTTCGTCCCCGCTCCCGCCCTAACTGCCATTTCTGGATTGTATGAGTAACTTACCAAGCTTTTCAGAATTACTGGGTGGGTGACAGTGCAGAGTTTTTCTCTGCTCCTCCGCTCTGTTGTTCGAGCAGCTGTCAGGAAGGTGGGCCTGTGGGTTTGCAGATATATTTTGAGACTAACAGACTGTAAGCTCACACATGAAAGACAGAAGAAATACTTAGAATCTGAAAAGGTTATCCACCCCTTGGAGACTAATCTCCTAATATACTATTTTTGTCAGAAAGCACCTCAATTGCTTCTCAAACAAGCCCATTATTTTTGCCTCACAAACCATTCAAAGTGATGTTTATAACTGCCTGCTTATAGAAAAAGGTCCTTTTATACCTGTGTGAATTCAAGTTTTATTTACTTTCAGTCACTTCTCTTTATTCTATCATCTAAAGTGACAGCCTGTATTTGAAACAGTGACTTGTAATGTTCCTGCCCCAGAGGACAACCAGACCAGCAAGAGATAAATCAGCACACTTTCCTCCCTTGCCCTAACAGAAGAAATAGCCAGGGTAGGGTGGACTGTCGAAATCCTTAGCTTTTTGGCCTGCTCACTACAAATGGTCCCTTCAGTTTTGCACCAACTCATTTCCACAGACACATATACACAAATACAAATGACAGTCAAGGGTATCAAACAACCTGATGGTCCTAGCAACTTCTCCCTATGCACTGAGAAGAACAGTAGGAGTTCAGATATCACAGACACTTAATCATTCCAGTCAATGTAGAGTTTGGACTTTGAATTTCTTTTTAGATCCATTTGCAGCACTGCCATAGGAAGAATGGAGAAAAAAGGTTGGTAGATGTTGCAGCCTGGTAACTCTCAACCTCACCGTCTGTTTTCATTTTATAAAGCACAGATGTATATTCTGATGACTTTCGGACAACCCTCATGTCTCATCTTAATCCATTAGAACTCATAGATCCTACTCTGGCAGAGTTAAAGTCAATGGCTATTGCTAAGTCAGGTACTGCTCATTTTGAACCGTGCTATACCAATCTGCCTACTTGTTTGTTTGTCATATGCTTTTATTATTTTTTTTCCTAAGGACAGATACCTTTTTTAATTTTCAAACTCTTTCAAGCAGACTCAAGCAGACAGATGTTTTTATGAGATCCATTGCATGAAGTCTCATATCAGGGACTGCTTCAGTGTATGTCTTAAGTAATTTGAGCTTCTACATGTTCTTCCATATCTTTTTATCTTTAAGGTTTTTCTGTCTATTTTATGGTAACTTTTGTTACAAATACCTCAAGTAATAAATTTGAATTTTGAGATTATAAGCCTAGAAAAAGGACTAGTTAAAGTTCAAATGAAAATTCATTTAGAAGATCCTAGTTAGAAAGTAAATACAGAGCAACCCAGAAAGCAATTACTGAAAAGTGAATTTCAAATATGAGAAAATCGTACAATATCTGGTATACTTGCAAACTATACAAAATCATGGTCTCCTGGCTTCAGAGACTTGTCCTCAGTGGGAGTTCAAAATATACAAAATGTTGAACAATCTTATAAAACAGTTCCTTTTTTTAATGTTTATGAATGTTTGAATTAAAATTCAAAGTGGCCTTCAAAATTTTCATTTAAAAAATGATTACAGGATAGTCAGAAGTATTGATATATTCCTTATGAACATGAATCCCATCAAAAAATGAGGCTAGATCCAATAAGGAATTTATACACCACCTAACTCAAGGTCTGTGGTCATGCAGGGGGAAACTAAAACATCTGATTCCTCATAACTCCACTGGGCTGAATATAGCTTTTCAATTGAAAGTGGAAAGAGATAACACAGAGCAAGAAGGTGCTTGAAACCAACCCAGGGCTACCTGTTAGGGAATGTCAGGCGCCAGCATATACCTAAAATTCCTTTTTCTACATCACAGAAGCCTCACTCTAATGCCCTGTTTCAAGATAGATGCCTCCATCGTGTCTTTTCCATGTGGCTGGCAGGATAAGGAGCAATGTGAAAGTAAGATAATGTGGGCGGTCATCAGGGGAAAGCAGCCAACAGAAACAGGCAAAGGAAATGGATCACATCAGGCCTGTCTACTCAGCAAGACTGAAACATCCTAAACATCAATGTGGTAGACAAGAAACAACCAGAGTGCCCAGTATTTACCTCTCCAAAGGACAGAGACTGCAAATTGTTACTGAAATTTAGTTTTTCTTATGCTATTTACCTACCTTGTCAGAGTTTTCTTTTTTCCTACTAATAAAAATGCAGTTTGTGAGCTATGTGATTTGTATGCGCAATTGAAGTTATTTCACTTATCACCATAGCTTTCAGTAGAATTTTTGCAAGTTTCTATGTTTTTTTTCTTTAGTGATTTTCATGAACTCAAAGCAGGTCTTGCTCCTGACAATAAAGTCTGGCAGAAGGGTAATGCAGGCATCACTCTTTGCTAGTACATATATATATGCTTTGGTGGTATTGCTCTATAATAGCCCTACAGAAGTTGTCACATAAGTAGGATCAAAACTCCGCATCATCATTAGCCTGGGAAGATTTAAACATCAGAAGTTTCCCTCCAACCCCACCCCAAACTGTCCTGACCAGCTGCTTATAGGCTGCTTTTCATGAAGGTACATTTTCTCTCCCCCACCATTCTACAGAAAAATATTGTCCTCTTAAGTAGTTTCTAATGGAGAAATATCAAGGTACAATACTGTACAACTAGTAACAGAGCCTTTACTATGGCAATCAGTGTCTTCTGTTTCTGAGACAAGAAAGAAGTCTACAGTGGTTGAGACAGTAAGAAGATGATGACTTCCCTCCTTTCCAAGAAAACTGTCTATCAGAGCATGTAGCTATCATGATGTATTAGCTCTGACAACACTGAGGGAGTCCAAGGGAACGCCAAGTCAAATTTAGACAGAGTTACTACTTGCACCTTGGAGGAACTTTACACTGATAGAGTTTCAAAGTCTGTCCTGGCACGAGTTTGGAGATCCCCAACATTTCTTTAAAATCATGTGGGTGTTTCAATATCTGATTTTATCTAAGGTCCTTTCAGATTTAGCCCAAATTCTGTAGTTTATCTTGGTCAGCATTTAAAATTCAAGTACTCAGTCCCAGTCCCATTATCAGGGTCTCATTAAAAAAAAAAAACCACCAAAAAGCAAAAATACCTCACCTCACAATAATAGTATTTTACTGTATGACAAGTACATAGCTTCAATGACTTGGCATAATTAGATACCACCAGAGGAAAAAAAAAATATCACAACATAATCTTACTTCTACAGTTAGATGCTCTCCCTCACTACTTGCTTATACTAGGGTAGGAATTCAGGGCCCATTTATCTTCAATCTCATTCATCCCAAATATTCTAGGATAATACAACTTACTGTCTTACCTCCTGAGACAAATGTCCCACAGGTTATATCAGGCCAATCTGACTGCAGTGAACTCAAGGATGCAAAGCTCCAAAACATGATGAGTTTTCTAGGGAGTTGGAAATATTTTATAATTCATTCTGCAAACATCATTGATGGCCTCTCCATATTTCTAGGAATTTTGGAATGAGATGGACTATTTGCTAGGCATATGTCCAATAATGGGATTGATGCACAGCTGATCATCACAGAAATATCCCAGAAGTTGGATGTCCAGCCTTCACTGAAAATTTTTGGAAGAGGTAAAAAAGCTGTATGTCGTGAACCCACTAACAATACGTGATGAAGCAGAACTTTGAAAGTTATTTTGTAATATAATGGTAAAAACTTCAAGGCTGGTAAATTTCATTAGAATTTTCCTAGATGTTCTTATGTTATGATTGATTCTTCATTCTGGAATAGAACTGATCCTTAAGCATCAGTGTCTGTGTATTTCAGTAGTTACTCTGAATGATTCCTGAGGGGAAAAAAAAGAATTCATATTATCAAACCTTATGATACCACACATTTGGTCAGGATAGGCTCAGAAACCTTTCTTAGTAGAATCAATTCAAATGGGAGTAACCAGTACTCTAAGAAGACAGACATCCCAAACCACAGAGAAACCATCACTCCCGATTGTTGGAAAATTCACTATGGAAGGCCATTATTATAGAAAACACTATATAATTTCCATGAGATATCTACTTGATGGAGGATATTGCAATAGAGTCATATCCAGTTGTCTTTCAGTCTTAATGAGAAAATAATTCAGCTTTATAGGGAAGTCAGAAAAAATATGGACCTATATTATAAAATAACACAGAACACATTGCAGTAAATTCTACTATGTATACACAAGTAGACAACATTTTAAAATAATTGAAAAGAATTCTTGCTTCCCAAAAGATTCTATGTACCTAATTTAAAATTAATGGAAATGATACTTTAACTTCTGAGTCTATTTACTGAGTATTTACTTAATCATCATTTTCATGGAAGCAAAATGAGAAAATAGAAAAACACATAACCGACGGAGAACAAATCTGACCCAAATGGCATCATATAAGAAAAGCATACAGAGTGTGCAGGACAAAAGTAATTTACTAGATAACATCTGGTGCCAGTTATGGACTGTCTTCCTGGGAATGCTGATGTAGAGAAATGAGAAATAATGGAAGCCAATAACATTGCGGAACATCATCTTACTTATGGCTGATATATGGTCAGAACTTCACTTGCAATTTGAGCTGAACAAGACTATTTTCAACTTAAGCTTTTACAGTTTTCTCTTTGCCACTTCTCTTATGTCTACAGAGGAGAATTTCATCTAATAGAGAAGGTAGAAGATTCACTGTTTTGGAAGTCTGCTGATCAACAGAGAGTCTTTAAAAGAGCATAATAAATGCATATTGCATTCCAGTGTTGCTAAAGGTCATGCAAAGCCATGCCAAGTATTTTGATTTCTAAGGCATGTGTACCTCAGCCACGTCCCTCACCATCACCAATACCTGCTAATGTGTCCCACTTTCCTTACCAGTGCCTCTCTAGGCAACGTCTAGCTGTGGCAGACTTCCATCGCTCATTCCTGTGAAACAGCAGTGTATTGTAGGTTTACCTCCTTTTGGAGTCTGCATGCAAAAAAAAAGAGATACTTCACTTACCTCATTTGCTACAGCTGCAAAATCAGAGTAGTACACCTTCCATGAAAGACATTAAAAGAGAGATGGAGACTGTAACACTCCTTTCTCTTCTTCACTGGCACATGTTGTGAATTTTGTTGAAATCGAAGCATTTCACAATGAGTTGAGCTGCAGCTGTGATGTGTCAACAAGATCTGTCTTCACATACATTCTACAGCCAAACAGTAGGTGTATGACAAACTTTTGGTTCAAAACCATACATGCCACATGCCACAAATTAGCTTAGCCATCTCTGACAGTTTCTATAAACATTTTCCATCTTCTCAAGCAATGTCATATTTGCCATTCATAATCTGCTAGAAGACAAACTGTACCCGTATTTGTCATTTTTTGAACCTGCAAACTTCCAAGGAGAAACAAATGCAAGGTTAGTTTGGTTGGTTGGGGGTTTTTTTGTTCGTTAGGGAGGAAGATTGCTGGATTTTTTCCTGGTTTGATTATTTTGCATACAACTATTCAGCTTGGGTAACTCTATCCAAGATCTAATCTGAGCTCAGCATGACAGGTGTAGAAGAAATGGCCAGATTCTGTATGGGTGACTCAGAGAGAAAACATGTCCTGTTGCTTTCTTTGTTGCTCTATGTGTGGGGTGGGGATGGCAGGGGAAAGGCAGAAGGAAGTAAATTACTGCAGTGCTTGAAAAGTCTATTGTGGTTAGAGAATAAAGGCAGGACAGATACAAAAGCTCTGCTGACTCCCCTTTCGTGTATGCCTTCTCTCTGTCCAGTTAGTGGAGAGTGGATTCACTCAGAAAGCAGTAGCTGTGCCCTGGAACAGACCTGATCCAGGTCCCAGGTGCATCTTCCTGCACCAGTCAGATGGAAAGGGTATGAGAGAAGGGCTTTGGTCATACCACACGATCAGTGTTAACATAACAGCACAGTAGGG
>NW_010254470.1:11703-12107 GCF_000690775.1 Eurypyga helias
ATAATGTTACTGAAATGCAAGATTTCAAAAGGTGTAAAACATCAAAAGTTATCACTTGAAGCATTTTTTATAGCAGGAGTTCAAATTTATCTTAAAAGAAAGGAAATGAGTGCAAAGATTTCAGAATGTGAAAAGGGTTTGTTCTTACTTTTAACTCTGTAAATGATTCTACAAATTAAATTCCTGCTACACCAGGAAAGTGGGGAAAAAATAACACACAAGTACTTGCTAATGCTTCCACTAGCGGGTATTTAATGGAGTTGTTTATATTTCACATTCTCTTTCAAAATACTTCATTTTCATATGTTAAATGCTTATTTTATTACAGAAAAAGACAGTTACATGAAACTGAAAAAAGGTTTCACAAAATGACATTAACTACTGAGAGTGGAAAATGCAATGTG
>NW_010254471.1:0-205 GCF_000690775.1 Eurypyga helias
GATTGGCTGGACGGGGCTCAGCACATGCCGGGCAAAAAAGCTTTGTCTGGGGAGTTGGAGTGAAGTTGCGGAGGATTTTTTAGGCTGGAGTCGGCGACCGAGGGCGTTTAGTCTGGCGGCGAGCGGGGAGAGGGAAGGGAAGAGCAGCGCTGCGGGAGGACGGGCTGCGGATCCGGCGGTCCCTGGATGCTCACGGCGGGGGGGG
>NW_010254471.1:222-62906 GCF_000690775.1 Eurypyga helias
GTTTCATCCTGAAAGAGGAGCGGGGAGTCAAATGAGAAAGCGTGGATTGCGTACAGATTGTATCTGGATGTCCTGGCACGGTGTGTATAGAAAAAGAGAAAAGTTTTCTGATCTGGTAAGATATTAATACGGGGCTGACTTAGAAAAGGCGTTTTCAAGTTTTAGAGGACCAGATGTGCGCTGGGTTTAAGGTACCGGAGGAAGTCGAAATAATTGCTTTTTAACTTGCTTGGAGAAATGCATTGCAAAAACTTACAAATGCACCGAATCGGCAGTAAAATGCACTTTATATTCATTTTTGCACTGATGATAGTATCTTTCAATAAGACTGTGCTGGGCAAGAATTTGAAATACAGGATTTATGAGGAGCAGAGAGTTGGATCAGTAATTGCAAGACTATCGGAGGATGTAGCTGATGTTTTATTAAAAATGCCTAACCCTTCCTCGGTTCGTTTTCGAGCCATGCAGAGGGGGAATTCACCCTTGCTGGTAGTCCGGGAGGATAACGGAGAAATCAGCATAGGAGCTAAAATTGACCGGGAGCAACTCTGCCAGAAAAACTTAAACTGCTCCATAGAGTTTGATGTGATCACTCTCCCCACTGAACATCTGCAGCTTTTCCATGTTGAAGTTGAAGTGCTGGATATTAATGACAACTCTCCCCAGTTTTCCAGAGCTCTTATCCCTATCGAAATATCAGAGAGTGCAGCTGTAGGAACCCGGATCCCTTTGGACAGCGCTTTTGATCCAGATGTAGGGGACAACTCCCTTCACACTTACTCCCTTTCTGCAAATGATTTTTTTAGCATTGAGGTGAGAACCAGGACTGACGGTGCTAAGTACGCAGAGCTGATCGTGGTCAGAGAGCTGGACCGGGAGTTGAAGTCAAGTTATGAACTCCAACTCACTGCATCAGATAAAGGGGTGCCTCAGAGATCTGGATCATCCCTCCTGAAAATAAGCATTTCTGATTCCAATGACAACAGCCCTGTTTTCGAGCAACAGTCGTATGTAATCCAGCTCTTAGAAAACTCGCCGGTTGGGACGTTGCTCATAGACCTCAACGCCACTGACCCAGATGAGGGCGCTAACGGTAAGGTCGTGTACTCCTTCAGCAGTCATGTGTCTGCCAAAATTACAGAGACTTTTAGGATAGATTCAGAGAAAGGACATCTGACCCTCCTGAAGCAAGTGGACTATGAAGTAACCAAATCCTATGAAATTGATGCTCAGGCTCAAGATTTGGGGCCAAATTCTATTCCGGCTCACTGCAAAATTATAATTAAAATTGTGGATGTGAATGACAACAGGCCCGAAATTAACTTAAACCTGATGTCCCCTGAGAAAGAAGAGATAGCTTACATTTCTGAAGGGTCACCCCTGGACACTTTCGTTGCCCTGGTGAGAGTGCAAGACAAGGACTCTGGTGTGAATGGAGAGATAGTTTGCAAGCTCCATGGCCATGGCCACTTTAAACTCCAAAAGACTTATGAAAATAACTATTTAATCTTGACTAATGCCACTCTAGATAGGGAAAAGAGATCTGAATACAGCTTGACTGTAATAGCGGAGGACAAGGGAACGCCAAGTCTCTCCACAGTGAAACACTTTACTGTCCAAATCAGTGATGAAAATGACAACCCACCCCGCTTCCAGACAAACAGATATGAAGTGGTTATTTTGGAAAATAACTCTCCCGGAGCATACATCACATCAGTCACAGCCACAGACCCAGATCTAGGTGACAATGGGCAGGTGACCTACACTATTTTGGAGAGCTATATTTTGGGAAGTTCTATAACCACCTATGTGACCATTGATCCCTCCAACGGGGCGATCTATGCCCTGCGAACCTTTGATCATGAAGAAGTAAATCAAATGGCCTTCATGGTTCAAGCTAGGGATGGAGGGAGTCAGCAGCTTGTTAGCAATACCACTGTTGTGCTAACCATCATCGACGAAAACGACAACGCTCCTGTCATCGTGGGGCCAGTGCTACGCAACAGCACAGCAGAAATCTCAATCCCTAAAGATGCTGGAATTGGCTTTCTTGTCACTAGGATAAGGGCTACAGATAGAGACTCTGGTATGAACTCTGAACTCAGCTGCTCCATAGCGGCTGACAAGGAAAACAGCATCTTTGTGATGGATCCCAAAACTTGTGACATCTCCATCAACGTGAGTGTTGAATCAGTTCCAGCAAAGCAATGGGAGTTTTTTGTGATAGTCCAGGACAAAGGCAGCCCTCAGCTTAGTACTAAAGCACTTCTGAAGTGTACTGTTTTTGAGTACATTTATTCGTTTTCAAGCACAGAAGCAACTTTGGTAAGCCAACCTTCCCTGGATGTCTCCATGATAACGATTATATCCTTAGGATCAATATGTGCTGTGTTGTTGGTCATTATGGTTATCTTTGCTACAAGATGTAATAGAGAGAAAAAGGACACCAGGTCCTACAACTGTCGCGTGGCGGAATCGACCTACCAGCACCACCCAAAACGACCCTCAAGACAGATCCACAAAGGGGACATTACATTAGTGCCAACAGTTAATGGCACTTTACCCATCAGATCTCACCACAGAGCTTCTCCATCATCCTCTCCGACCCTGGAAAGGGGACAAATGAGCAGCCGGCAGAGCCACCACAGCCACCAATCGCTGAACAGCCTGGTGACAATCTCCTCTAACCACGTGCCTGAAAATTTCTCACTGGAGCTCACCCACGCTACTCCGGCTGTTGAGGTAAGGTCCACACTTCATCTTGCACATCCATTCACTTATGTGTTCATGTGAGAGCGTGGAGGTACCCTGCACGCAACCTGTGAGAGCAATAAGCAACTAGGTCTATGCCTAATGAGAACGTGCTGTGGATTTAGATGTCACAGTTTTAGATGTCACAGTTTTATTCCAATATCAGCTGAATCCATTAACGTGGGGAACAGGATTAAATGTATTATTAATAGCATCATTTCTTGGTTCTTCCCTGTAAGGCTGAAACAGTGGAGTGTAACATAGACAGTACTCTTCTCTGGTTTCCTGCTCGCTCGCTCTTTCTTCCTTTCCTGCGATTATAGTTTTGCTTAAGAAAGAGTGCCAGAGTATTTATACAGAGAAACAATACAAGAAATTCTTTGATTAATAAGGATGCAGAACTAAAAGGTTAAACCCTGACACAGTTTAAATATAGCTGTTGTCCTATACGATCATAGTATCTCAAACTTTGAGAGCACCCATCTCGGTTTTGGCTGCAAATGCTTGGTAATGGCCTAAATGAGAGCTGTGTCCTGGTAACTCTTTACACGTAAAGTAATGACATTTTATTTTGAATTAGGATCCTGGAATGGTAAGGGGTTGATTCTAATCTAAACAAAATGCCACCTTTGTTTAATTACTTGTTTTATTTGTTAATGAATTCATTATTATGAGTTCAGAGGCTAATAAACAGCAGTGCATTTCCTCATTGTTCAAGGCCCTCAGATGTTTCCTGTGGCAGACACTGTACTACAGAATAGCCTGTTGTGCTGCATTATATAGGTGTAGGTATTTAATTTAATTAAACTTTAAAGGAAAAAAAACCCAAAAAACCAAAAACACCCAACTAACAAACCTGAGAAGAGAATTAGTGGTTTTACAACTAGGAATTTGAGCTTTCATTTCAAGGAATCAGTCTTTTCACCTTTTCTTTAGCAGGTTTCTCAGCTTCTCTCAATGCTTCACCAGGGCCAGTATCAACCAAGGCCAAGTTTTCGAGGAAACAAGTATTCCAGAAGCTACAGGTAAGGATCTGGACTGTTCTGATACATATGCATGTACATGTATCAGAAAATACAGACATGTATTTTTAATCAAAAATTTGAATATAACATATGTGAGAGAAATTAACTCCACTGTCACCACAATTCTTTTCACAGATATGCCCTACAAGACATGGATAAATTCAGCTTGAAAGATAGTGGCCGTGGTGATAGTGAAGCTGGAGACAGTGACTATGATTTGGGCAGAGAGTCTCCAATTGACAGACTTCTTGGGGAAGGATTCAGTGACCTTTTCCTTACAGATGGGAGAATTCCTGCAGGTAAGAGCACAATGGAAGCTGAACACTTTATTTGCAGTGCTGCCTGGCTGTCACTTTGATAAAGCTACTACTGAGAAAGCAAATATTCTTTAGCTTTCAAGTCCTGTGTTTCCTTCCTCTTTACTCTGCTTCATGATAAATATTGAGCTGAAGCCTTCACATATCTAGTGAGATGAAACCTCAGACATAACTGAAAACATGCCCAGAGCAATGCCTATTTTTTTTCTATTATTCACGTCATCGTGAGCTGGCTCCAAATTCCCTCCAAAAGCACGATCTGCTCCGTGTCCTTAGACTTTTAATGACTGGGTGGATGTTTTTGCAAAGCCAGGCAGTTGTGGTTTGTTAAAAATACACAGAACTATAATTTGGGAGATACATTTTCCACAGTGGGTTTGATCCTTTTGATACAAACTTCTACCGTTCAGAAATGGATTGTGAAAGTGGTCTAGAAATATGGCTGGAGAAGAAAGAAAAGCGGGTTTTTTTCCCCAATGAAAAAATGAACTTGAGTGTCGAGGGAAAGATCTAAATATGTCCCAGATTTTACATCTTGCAACCCTAATTTCTAGAAGAAAGTCCTTAAGAGGTACAAATCAGAGGGTGGAAAAGAAAAACCTAGAAAAGGGTGAGTGAAAGTAAGATAAACACACGCATACATATTCATGTGTATGAAGTACACTTTTAAATTTATGCCCAGTTATAAGTTGAATAAAAGAGGCTATGAGAAATCATGCTAAGCACAGATATGAGAATTTTGTAATTACTTTATAGCCACTGGTCTCAGATCTTGTACTTATTTCAGATCATATTTAGTTTTCTTTGTATAACCAACAGGGACAGATGATTTCAGTACGGTTCCCTAGAACTAGAGTATAAACTTAAAAATTTGGTTTAGTAAAGTCATTTTATACAGGGAGACACATTGTTTTGTGGGGCGGTGCAGCACATATTCTCCCCTAAAGTGACCCTCACGTATTGCCCAGGGCTGGAGGAGAGGAGCTGCAGTGTTGCAGCTCCTTCCCTCTACTGCCATGGAAAATACCAGTGAGGGGATTGTACCTGATCTTGGTATGTTTTGCCCTGAGAAGTAAGCTGTTACATTAGGCAAGAGTAAAGCTCAAAAGTTTAATTTGTTCTGATACATTTTAAATTTTAAATTTTATTTTTATGTTTTGTTCCAGACTAGGACTATCACCTACCCAGGCATTCAATCTCCTTCTTCAACTGAGTCTTATGTACCCAATGTTTCAAAACCAGAGACCTTGAAAAGTTACTATTTTTTCAGAATCCTTAACTGAAATCTGCAGTCCTAACATACATTTTTATCCTCATCCCCCTCAGATCCTACTACTTACTTCTCTGCCAGCTAGCATGAGGCATGTCTCATTCTCTCCTGTGGCTGGCAGAGAGGCAGGGAGGGATCTGCTGGAGCTCTCAGTTGCCAGGGGAACTTCAAGTGCAATGGTGTTTGCACTGGCATCCAGCCCTGCTGCTGCCAAGGAAGAGCTCTCCCCTTCCTGGTGTGCAGCTGGGGACTGTTACCCTCTTGGCTAGCTGAAACGCCCATGACTCATTTTCAGCTCTTGCCATGCAGTCTCTAAAACAGGAATCCAAAGGGTAGGATTTTAAAAAGTCCCGGCCTTTGCCCAACACTAATTGCATTCAAAGTAAGGAAAACTCCAGCTGAGTACAGACAAAACTGGCCTGGATTGTCAAGGTGGACATTTAATTTCACCCAGATGTCCATTTGCTGCAATGCGTGCTGTTAATCCATCAGATAAGTATGCTGAACCTGCTCAGATGAGAGTTGAATTGATCTGCAATCCAAACAAATGAAAAGGAAAAGAAAACTTTCTGGGAGTTTCCTGTTCTCCATTTTGAAAGACTCCTGCACTGTCAGTCTGGACACAGGCAAAATGCTGTGAGAAAGTCCTTTCAGTTTGTGCCTTTAAGGTGGAACTGTAAAGGAACGGAGCCAGTCCCTCGAAACTGCAAAAATTAGATGATCAGAAAGTTCAATAACTGCTCTTGAAAGACATGTTTCTTTCTCTCTCACTTTTTAGATCCTCATTTAATAAGCTTTAAGTTCTGGTGAGAAAATGCTGTTGTACACCTGGTCTTTTTTGTGGTTTGTTTGTTGTTGTTGTTTTTATTTTTTTTAATTTGTAACTGATTTAAGGACAGACTATGACACCATTCAGTTTTGTCAGAGTATCTTTCTGTCTCAGGTTCAGGAATGTCAGAATTTATTATTTTGTACCAAAACCAATCCTGATCACTTCAGTAACAAAACTCATAATAAGACAACTTTCACTACTAATGAAATGCTAGACCATTGAAAGTCTGCCATTAATCTGCAGACATCTCCTTAGAAGACTAATCCCTAACTTCTGGGATGAGTTGAAAGCTTGTCTAGGATCCATGGATCACTAAGATATCTTTTCTCCTTTCTAAGTCCTAGGCATTTTCTGTAAAACAACACGTGTGCTTTTCATACATGGGACCAAAGCACTTGAAGGCATTTCAGTCACTGGTATCACAGCTTCAGCCACTGATATTTTCTAGGTTGCTTTTTCCATTAAAGCTCGCTGATCAGAAAGCCATTTGCAATAGCTCGTGTAATATCCAGCCTGCAGGCTGAACCTGTTTTCTGGAAGGAGTTCATGCTCTTACATGTAAAACACAGAGAAAGTTTATACTCAGAGGAATGGAAAGGGCATTAGGAAAGCAAACAGTATGATAGGCTGTGTAAAGCACAGAGATAAATAGCTCTGACAGGATGAGCATAGGACTTCAACAATCACTGGTACATCCTAAGCTGAAATACTCTGTTCAGTTCTGCTTACACCATTGCAAAGAGATTTTTATGATAAAATGAGTGGATTTGGAGCCAGATGGGAAACATGATGAGAAAGCAAGGAAAACTTACAAGGTGTAAGTGCAAACATTTCTTATGTATTCAATCTGTATAGAGAAAAAGAAACTCTATTCTGTTTGGGCTAATCTAAGCATTAATTGATAGAGGTTTAGGACAAAATCTTCTTATGGTCAAAACATCCATAATGCAAAGAGTCTGGCATTTCTGAGAACTTTCTTTTGAAGTGTGTGACTCAAATTCAAGCTAGTGGCCCTTGCAGCACCTGGGTCTTTTCCAGCATGTCTGCCAAGCCCCAGGCAGTGCCTAGCCTGAGCTGAGGCTCCATGTCCTAAAGAGTTGGTTCCCTTTGGAGAGGAAAATTTGGCCTCTCTCCTGGTGCAATCTCTCTTTGCACGTCTGTCAAACAGTGCTTTGCCGGTCTCTGCTTCCAGGGACCATTTCCAGACCTCTTCAGGTGTTTGTGGAGTGCCCTTCCATGGGCCAGTTCAGATCAGCATAGCTCCAAGAGGTACTGTCACTTGCCCCATCATATTGCTTCTCCCTGAGAGACACCAGTAAAACCAAGCAGCTGAGAGGGTGGCTCCACTTCCTGCTCTTCAGCTTGGTTGGCCTGGATGCCCACCTTGTGGGTTAGAGCCCTCCTTGTGCCAATGCTTGAGCCAGCACAGTCCAGTAACCAGAGCTGCAGAGCTGCAAGTGCACCTTAGACTAACTCCAGTACCATCACTGGATTCACATGGGGTATGAATTAAGCCTTAGGTATTCTGGCACTGGATTAAAATGTAACTGGTTCAGTTAAAAAGGTAGTATGGCATTGGATCACCTTGTATTCAACATACACCTCATTGTCAGATGAAAAGGAGGTGTGTTAATGAAGGGGGAGATCCCTCTGCACGTTACTGTTCTTTCTTTACTTCTCCTGTCCATTTATTCCTGCTTTATTACTCTGATGTGCTTCTCTAGTTGCATGTGGAAGACTTCACTAAAACTTAAGCAAATGCTTGGAGGTAAAAACACCTTTTTTTGGTTGTACAAAGGGAACAAATGGCTTTAAGTCACAAGTGCTTGTTTTCCACCTAGGATTTACATGTTTATCTTCAGCCCTTGTTAAGGGATCTCATTACTGTCTTACATGTTCTGCATTTATTATTATTCTCATTTTTTGAGACCATTCACAAATGGAAGTACGTTTAGATCCAGACTGGTTGTATTTGCCACCTTCCTGGGGTTCACACAGAAAGTGAACCCCAACACCAGACTTGAATGTCTTTGGAGAGGTTCAGCCCTGACGTTAGTCCCTGTGAATGCAAGTGGTACCTGCAGCAGGAAGGAGATGCTCACTCTCCTCTTTTCTCTCTTGCAGCAATGCGGCTGTGCACAGAAGAGTGTAGGGTGCTGGGGCACTCCGACCAGTGCTGGATGCCACCATTGCCCTCTCCCTCCTCCGACTACAGAAGTAACATGTTCATCCCTGGGGAAGAGTTCCAGTCACCCCAACAGCAGCTGCAGCAGCAGCAGCAGCAGGGCCTAGAGGAAGATCCACAGCCTGCTGATGCCAGCGAGAAGAAGAAGAGCTTTTCAACGTTTGGTAAAGACTGCCAGGGTGAGGAGGAGTCCGGGGACACCTGTACCTCCTCTCTCCTCTCGGAAATGAGCAGCGTCTTCCAGCGCCTGCTGCCTCCCTCACTAGATGCCTACACGGAGTGCAATGAGATGGATCGCTCCAACGAGTTGGAGCGCAGGAAGGGACATTTGCCAGCCAAGACTGTAAATTATCCACAGGGGGTGGCAGCCTGGGCAGCCAGCACACACTTCCAAAATCCTGCCAACACCGGGCCCACTCTGGGGACTCACTCAAGCGCGCAGCCTTCCTCTAAATGGCTGCCAGCCATGGAGGAGATCCCAGAGAATTATGAAGAAGATGACTTTGACAATGTGCTCAACCACCTCAGTGATGGTAAACACGAACTCATGGATGCCAGTGAGCTGGTGGCAGAAATTAACAAGCTGCTGCAAGATGTCCGGCAGAACTAATTGTTTCAATAGCCTATTTTTCCATATTTATGGAAAACTGGAAGGGAAAAAATAATGAAAAACAAAAAATGGACTGAGAAGAACTGGCATTGCCAACTAGTTGCATTTATCATAAATGTGTCTGTGTATGTTGAATATTAAAATACTGTATTTTCATATGTACACAATGCAAGTGTGATTATCTTTATCTGTATTTTAAAAATACATTTGTACCTTATATTTATGTGTAATTTAACAAATAAATTTTATTTTTGTACACCCACAGCAAGCATGTTTTCCTAAATGTATATAGATGGTACCACCCTTGTCAAACTTCCGACGTTCTTGCCACACAGGCATGTTAAAAAAATGGAGGGATATTGCTTTCCCTTATTATTTCTTTTAAGTCTCAAATGTTACAAATACAAATTCAAACCACTAAAAAGTTATGCAAACATTAGTTTCAATAAATGATCCAAGACCTTGTTGCAATGTTTCGTTCTTATAATAAGGAGTTGTCAACTCCCATGAAACCTAAAATGTCGTATTTGTTTTGATGATTTTGGTCTATAGTGTCATTTTACCATTTAATTAATGAAATATTGCAGGTTGGGGGGTCTTCCTATTTTTTACAAGTGTTTTCTTAAGTAAATAAATAATGGAATTCAGTGCTGTGATTTTTGTTATCTCAATGTTATCTCTGCAGAAAAAGGTAATTTGTTCTGCTGTTGTTACGCTGCAGAGCCAGTTGAAGTGAGCAGTGTATACTTGAGAGACAGCAATAAAACCAGCTTTTCTGACCTCAAGCTGAATTCTTAATTCATGTAAATAAAAAATTGCAATGGACTGCTTTATCCTTGTAAATGACACGAAAATAAAAGGAATGTTGCAACTCCCAGGAAAACAGATGCTGATAGCTATCTTTTGCCTCTGTTGTAATTGTGCCTGTCTTGTATTTGCAAAGTAGCACAGAAATACTTGAACATCCTAGAAAAGAGCTATTCTGCACGTATATTCACTCTCACTGAATCCCATCCTTCCATAATGGGGCTTCTCCCTGTACTGAAGCTAGCTCAATGAAAACTAATTTATATGATGGTGCCATCGCCACTGCAGGGGTGATATAACTGATATTTCCCAGATAAAAGTCAATGTGGTCCTTTTTTTTCCAAAATATTTTTGGTTAGCCTGTCATACTCAGAGAGATTTTTGTAATAACAAACAAACTGATTTTACCATTGAGAAACATGGGTTCTGGACTCCTGATGCTCATTTCAGGAAAGTGTTAAGTTATTAAGAAATGGCCAGAAAAACTAGTATTTTCGTCTTTCTTTCAGAGCTGTGGATGCGTATTTTTACAGGGTGCATTTTTTACTGGAAGTGTGAAAAACTTGAAATAATCCAAGTAAACCTCTGCATAAAAACTAACACATACCCTTATTCTATAGAATTGCATTGTAAAGTATGCTATAGATTTTTCCTTTTTTTTTTTTTTGTAGTGGTAGATACAGAAAAGTTCTGTTTAATGTTACCTTAAAAAGCCAGAATTTTATTGTGTGCACAAGTTTATTTGATTGTTCTATATGTAAGGAAACTTTAATCTCATTATTGGTTTCACGGTGTGGCATTAGATGTGTCATTTCATTAGATGTGGCATTGTATATGTGTAGACATTTGTTGACACCTAAATAATGGAGAGATTCTCAGCTTGTTTACACTTCAGGAGTTCATGAGCATAACTGTGCTGGTTAGAAATACCAGGACCTCAGATGTCTAACCAAGTACCTGTACTGGCAGATGAAACTATCAAAACGTCATTTTGTCAATAATAATGAGGGGACTGCCTTATCAGAACTGGTACAAGAAGATCCTCTAACAGTGGAGGATCTTGTGTTGGAGTTGTTATCACACCTTTGGATGTCAAGAAAACCTCAGTCTCATTGAGCTAATGTCTGTTACTGGCAGGAAGAGGTCATAATATCTTCTTCATTAAATATTTGAGAACCTCTTCCTTGTTTTTCCCCTTCATTCCCACTAATAGGCCTTAATGGCCCCAACCAGCCTCACCTGGGTCTCATCTTCCCACTCACCCTCACCCCAAGGACTCAGGAGTTCAGCCTAGGGGATTTAGCTGTTGTAAGGGTGTTGGTCCCTCTCTTTGCCTCCTGAATGGACCAGAACTTACTTAATAGCAATGTCTTCAATGCCATATTCAGCTGCTGGTGACAGGAGTCTTTGGTTAGACTCTCATCCTGGTTTTTCACCTTCCACGTTGTGGGCTGATGATGGATCCTATTGCCAGCATTTGGCTCAACCTGCTGTATTCAGGTACTGTAGGATGGCACTTTGCCGGTGAGGGTCCAGCCTGTGTTGGGATTGCTCTCAGCTGCTGGCCTGTCTCCTGCCCTCGTCCCTCAAGCAGCCCTGCTCTTGGTGGTCCCTGACAGTATCTCATGCCTCATGTTCATCCCAAGTCTTGCCTCTTTATCAGCAAAGTCAGGTTGAGTCTAAAACCTGTCTGGATGCTGTAAGCAGTCCTACCAAGTCCTGAAGTTCATAAGGGCATAGCTTCCTGTTTAGCTAGATTCTTTCTGCCTGATTTCATCCCCAACTCCCTTTCAGTTTCCTTTTTCCTCAGTATCCAGTTTTGGTTCTCACTAATTTCCCTCACCTCCCATCTTATTCTCCTTCCCTCTCAGCTCTCTGACTCTGCTTCCTTTAAGTCAGCCTTAGCCTAATCCTGCACAGCCCATGGCTGTGCTCGTGTTCATAAAGAACATGGTGTGCCAATTACATTGCCCACGACTGAAATTCCCAGTTCCTTCCTCTTCAGCTGGGTCTAGTTAACATATTCCTTAAATCCTCTTGTGCCCTAATAATTTATGTGTAACTGTAAGCTCCACTGGATTCCCCCGCATCCAATGGCCTTTTACTGGGTGACTGTACGGGGTGGCAAGGGCTGATGTGTCTGGCTGCACCTCCATGACTCTGACTTTGTGGAACAGGAGAGGGAGGCTTGGGCAGAGCAGCTCCTAAGCCAAAACTCATGCCTCGTTACTTGAACCTGGCCTGGGCACCCAGGGTGTGTGAGATGTACAGGGGAGGGAGGATGGGTGGTTATGTGAAAAGTGTACACAATGGTAGTTTGGCAATAACTATTGAACTTGGAAATGGTTTTATATTTCTACTGACATGGATAAATCATTGCTGTCTGTTACAAAATCAGCAGCTGAGAATGAAACTCTCCTTCAAGTAATGTAGATTTCTCCTTCATAAATAAATGCCGATAGATATTTCTTCCCATTTCTAGAAGAGGAAATATTAGACCTGCAGGCTCAGACTGGTTTGCGCTGTCTACAGGGCAAACCTTATAAGCTCCATTTTCACAGTCACATCATCCACTAGGGATTACCAACCTGTTTTAAATTTAAAATCCTTAAATCAGTTTATGCCCACTGGCCCATGTCACATGGATAGTCTCAGTGATTTAAAGAGCTATTGTTTGCAAAGGGGGCTTTCTAGCAAAAATAGATTGCAATGGATTTCTGTGGCAGGTCTAGGCATCCAAATATCATAAAATACGTGAGGTTTTCCTAGAGGGGATTTCTGTACCAACACACAGTAATAGTATTTGGTATGCGCATTGCTGCAAGCATCTTACCACGTAAAGAGACCAGTTATAAGGCCAGGCCCCAGGAACGAAAATGTTTGCTTACATTATATCTGAAATGCATTGGAGTTTGAGCTGCATTTATTATCAATAGGACGCTTGCTAAAAGATCTGTAGATTGTGGTGAATGCGGGGAAAAATCTATGCTAATCCTACTCTGTTTAGAGTCCCTCTTTTTCTCAGGGTTCACTTACAAGTGGGAGAAATTATATATAGGTGTGTATATGTGTGGGCACATATATAAAAACCCTAGCCCTAAATATCTTCTATGCCAAGAACAGGGGAAACTGATATTACAAAGATTTAAAAGAAAAAAAATCTGGATTTGCTATGTTTTGATAACTAGCATAGGCTTAGGGAGTGAAGGTGTATTTTAGGCAAACGTGAGCATGATCAGCTTGCTCAGAACACTAGGTTGCTAGCACTTCTATAAATGCTTGGCACAGCTTTATCCTTGAAAACAAAAAGCTTTCCTCCTTGGTATCATAATGACAGAAAAGGTCATGAAGGCCAGCAAATATTAATTACCAAAATACTGGTTATTACTATGTGCTTGTGGTTCTGTCACTGCTACCATAGATTACATTAGTAAGACTTCTGAACAAATACAAAGCTTAGTTAATGGATGCTCAACCACTATTTTTCTCTGGACTCCATGTACATTTTCTTTTTTAATAATATCTGAAATGGATAAACTCAAAAATGTGCTGAAATAATGATCAGAGGTAGTGGGTTGTTTGACCACTTATTTAATTTGTGTTTAAAGTACTTCTGTAACCACTGCATCGCACTTTACTATTCGGTGTCCATTAGGATAAACACATAGAGAGGATGTGGAGGATGTGGCAGTCAATAATGTCTTTGTTGCATTCTACACCCTGGTTGTGTTTATAGTTACTTGGTTTAAGAACAGCAATAGGAAGCAAACAAAAGCTACCACAAAATATTTAACTCTTACCATTTCCTATATTTTTTTAATGAAACATTGAAATTCATGGAAAATGCCAGGAAATTCCATTTCCTCCTCTTCTCTGCAACCTGAAGAGAATGTCAGATGTTTCAAAGATTAGAAGGCTTGAAAAACCTCTATTGTCAGCTACATATATGAAACATAAACTTTCTGTACTGCAGCACCTAGACTAGGATAAGCAGCCAAAGTTTGCCTGCAAGTTGCAAAAGAAGGCTGGATTTGTGAAGAAAATCTTACATTTAAACTTTGTCGGGAAGGACAACACATCAAGTTGCTTTAAAGGGCAAATGGAAAAAGAGGTTTCTTGTTTAGTTAGCATTAGGTTAACATAGTATATGAACTGAGATCCTTAGGAGATTGTGGTATACATACTTTTTCCTTCAGTAATGCACACCGTTACAGAAAGGAGTGAAATTGTACTTGGAAGTGTATCCTGAGTCAGACTCTGTCTGCATATAAAACCTGTCCTGCAATATGTTCTGTAATGTAGTTTATATAAATAAAAAAAAAGGAAGTGATAATACTGTTACTTCAGTCAATAAAAAACCCATTCATAATTAGCAACCCTTTTGCACTTTGCATCCTTGGAGCTGTAGAACAATAAATGATTGAGCGCTTAAAGAAAAAAAAAAAAAGTCAGATCATTTAACCCACTATCAGGGAAAAAATGCCTCTCTGAAGAGATGCCCGGGAACAGTTTAAATGATACTGTAAAAACTATTTACAACAGAATTGGTAAATAATACCTTGTTTAATTAAAACACAAGGGAGACAGACAGAAATGGGTAATAACCTAAGATGAAATCTGACCAGCGCAGACATTCTCCCATCACTTACCCAAATAGCACTGTGGGAAATACATTGAGAAATGACCATGCAAACTGTTTTACAGCTTACAGGAAACATTTAAAGCATCACCATGCATCCAGTTTCATCACATGACTTCGGTTTAGTACTGATTCAAGTGAAGAAAGTACTACATAACAAACAAAAATGACATACCAGTGTCTGTCAATCCCTGAATGCCTAAATTATGGGGTCAAGTAGTCTATTGCCTGACTTGTTTCAGGGCCTCAGTGCTGTGGAGGTTTGCCTATCTGAACATGCATGCAAGACTGGACTCCAGAGAAAATACAGGAAGAGGAAAAAAGGACTGCATGCTGTGACAGGCAGTGGAAAGAAATTGTCTGTCCCTCCGGTTGGTCAGTCCTCAACTCTCATTTCTTACTTTTCTCCCTGTGGTTGAAGATGTGTTTTAAGCATTATACAAAGGCAGCAGCTTCAGTGGTAAAAATTGAAATTGTATGGTAGTCTAGTGGTTTGGACAAGAATTACAGGCTTCCTGGGAAGAGAAAGGGATTTGAAGCTGGGGTTTCTCATAGTTCTGGTAAAGCTAAAAATACTCACTATACTTTCATTTGCTTGTATTTTGAAAGGAAGTGTGTCCTAAGCTCATGTCCTGAAGATAGGATTGTTCATGGTAGGGTTTTATTTAAAAAACAAACAAACAAACAAAACTTTTAGCTTTAACTACTCTTTTTAAACTTCTGCCTTTCATCCAAGTCCAGCATGCTGCCCTCCCATCTTCTCCCTCCAACAGCCCTTGGGCATTCCACCTGCCTGTGCTCTTTACTGCCGCTGTTGCTCGAAGATAATGTGCAACAGCTCAAAGTTAGTTTGGAATAGCTCAAGGAGTCAATCTGGCTGAAAGCTGATGGTTTCCTCATGGTGACATGCGTGCTGCTGCAGAGGTGGGTCCTGAGTATAGCGTAGCCTGTGCCTTGGTTGGCACCGGTAGCTACAAACCAATGCTCTTGGTCCCTGATGAACACACAACTGTTGTAGTTTGAGCATTGCTAAGAAAGCAGCTGTGAGAGCATGGAGCGCAGAGCAGGCTGAAGGATCCAAGTTACATGCCAACTCTTTGGGTGACATACTCTGAACTCTGTGCTTTAGGGCTGCTCTGCCAGTGGGACACAGCCTAAATGGTTCAGACATGCCTGTGGAGGGTGATCATTCCCTGTATGCTGGTGGTTTAATCCATGCTGCCCTCATCGGCTTTTCTTACTGAGAGATTCAGGTCTGATCCTCCCTGTCAAGTGCAAAGTTCTTCCTGTGTATTGCACAGAAAGCATTCGAGTTCTACAGATCACTGTGTTAAAAGGTACATACATTCTTCTGTGCATTTAGGCTTAAATTGCTGTGGAAATTAGTGTGAGAGGAAGCCTAACTCCTATTTTTTTTTCTTTCAAGTAATTCCTTCATTGTTTTGTCTCTTCTGTTGTTGGTTTGGATATCCTTCATCTTGCTGAAACACTGAATGACATTTTTTGGAAAAAAAAAAATCTAGTAGCAGGTAGTAAAGGGACTGGGAAGCCAAAGCTGTCTCTTGTGGTCTAGGAGAGCTCTCTGCACCTAAAGTTCACAGAGTTTTTACAGGAAATATGGACAGTGATAACTTTGATTTTTTTTTTTTGGGTGCTAAATTATTCAGTGCAAAATGGTGGTTTTGTATTGCAATATTTACCTGCTTGACAAGATTCATTTTAAGCTGGTAAGGCAGTGTCCTAGGGTCACCACGGCTATGTTAAGCAGAAACCATGAATCACACCTTAAAAGGAAGTGTTCCTGCTGCTGTGTATGGAAAATGAGAGTCTCACATATGGTACTGTGGCTATAATAACTTGGCGTAACTTAGAGTCTTTATCTTTTAAAAAGATAAGACTTCAGCAATGATTATGTTTAGATCTCAGAAGGAGAATTCAGACTATCCGGTTACTATCATATACAGAAAAAAATAGCTAGGACAAGGAAAATAAGCAAAGTCTAGATGAGAGAGGATTGTGTTTGTGTCTCCTTTTCACAGGCTCCAGCTGGTCTTGAAATAAAATATTTGCTCTCTCTACACATAAACATGTTTAAAAGTGCATTGCTATAAAACACAGTTGAAATGGAAATGAAGACATGGGTGAGCCTGACAATCAATTTTACATGTACAAATTGATCATGAACAGACTTTCTATTTCATCCTTGATTGGATAGTAAGAGAGGCTGATTGCTGATGCCCTGGAAAAAGCTAATTGTGAGAATCTTGTGATTTAATGAGATGAAGGTACTGCCTGTGTGTGTAAGTGTGGGGAAAAAATCCATTTCAAAATTAATATATTACTATACAAGAAGAAAAGGAAAATAATAGGTTAAAAAAATTCCAATTTTCTTGTTAATCAGGCCTGTGCTGCTTCAAGTAATGCCTATTATCCATGATTTTTGCAAACTGGCAGGTAACCTGGTTGGCTTTTATACAAATGATGACAAAGAACCACAGCAGCTTAGTGCACCTCTGAGAAAGAATGAGGGACATTTTTTATTCAAATAAAATCAAACCCTAAGCTTGGTAAATTGGCAGGCTTGAGACCACCTGGGCTTATTTTGACCCATCTGGCTTTCTTAAATACGTACCGTAATTAGGTCACCTAACTAAAAGAACATGTTGATTTGTATCCAGTCTACAAAAATGTTTGTGGTGAAGTGTTTCATTTATCATCTTTTCAAAATATTAGTGGGTGATATTAAAATCCTTATACACCCCCAGGTTTGAATTTTTTTTTTTTTTTTTGTTGTGGAAACTTATGTCTGACCTAATTCCACGGAGAGTCCTATAATTTAAACTTTTAACATCTTTTATGAAGATATAATTCAGGCATTATGGTTTCAGTGGTGCAATAAGCGAATGGCATTTGCACTGCTTTAAGGAACCAAGTTATACTATCACAACCATGCCTTATGATCTTAAATCTGTGAAACAAACAGAAATGTAGATGTGTATGTTGAAGAGCAACAAAAAATCAGGTCTCTCTGATGGTTCTGGTCTCACTGTAGCACTTAAAGCAGCAATGTATATGCTGCACATGTTTAAGTGCATAACTTTGTAGGGGAAATAGCCAAGAGATTTATCATTGAAAACATTTGTAAACAACTGAAAACTCAGTGTCTTTCTGCCAGCGTGGGTGGACAGCAATGGTACGTTCTGATGCTCCGTATTACTTGACACAGATTTCTTCAACATTTACAACAGTCTACAACAAAACACTCATAGAGAATATGCAGCAGTTCAAGTTAGCTGTGCAGAGCGACAGTGAAGATTTGTCAGCATGTGTAGCTCTGCATTTTTTGCATGTATTAGATTAAATTACCTCATTCCTTCATACCACAGGGAAACTGCTTTATGGAAAAGGTATGCATGTGTTATTAGCTACAATCTTAAAATGCAAGATTTAGGCAAAAAACATGTGTTAAATATGTGTCAGAAAGGAGCCAACATAATTATTTGGCAATTAAATTAGAATGAAGCTTCATGAGTTAAAACATGAAGCATAGCCACTTTTATCCATGTAGACTTTACTCACAGCCAACTGGAAAAAAAAATCATGGTCATGTAAGTGACTGTGCTTGCTCTGGAGTTCTTAGATGCCTTAATTTCTGAGAAGTGTATATGTTCAAATATAAAATGAGAATCTTCGTGGAACACACTACTGTTTTGCAAGTAAGTTTAGCGATTTTTTTTTTTTTTAATTTGAAATATAAACAGATACTGAAAGAGAAAACACATTCATAAGTACAGGAGATACTTCTCTTTCTGGGCTGGGCACAACCCAGTGCAGGCACGTAAACTTTACCAAAAGACCAAAGGTCAGATACTACAGGAAAAAAGTTGTGTAGGTTTTTCAGTGTTTGTAGTTATTTCATCTACTTACAACCCATCTGTGGTATCATTCCTGTGACTAGAAGAGCTTCTATTATTTTAACAGCTTAATTTAAAACTGAGCAAATAAAAAAATACATATTCTTCACTTCCTATGCTATTTCTTATCCCAGATGTCAGGAAAAAGTAAAGGTCAGGGAAAGGATCTGGACAGTCATCGGAGGGTAACAGTGCTCTGCCCTAACAGGATACGAGTACCTCGGAGAAGGTACTGTGCCTGTTTGGGCACACTTGTCTGGATAAAGTGCCTTTCTGGGTAAATCCTCTGTGTCAGGTGCTGTGCTGGACCTAGTAATGTGTGACTGGTAAATCTTGTTGAGTGTCCGATCCTCAGTGGGTATGATTCAAGTCAGGCTGCTGAGGGCTGCAGTAGACTGTTAATGCAAGAGCTGATTCATTGTGCCCCACAATTCCAACAGGGTCTGTTTAAAGCTTGGCTGAGGCATGAGAAAACTGGATGTCCATCAGTGCTAGCAAGATGAGTCTGAATGAATTCAGTGCCTTGTTCCAAGTGTGCGCTGGCCAGAAAGCCAACCGTATCCTGGGCTGTATCAGGAGAAGTGTGGCCAGCAGGTCGAGGGAGGGGATTCTCCTCTTCTACTCTGCTCTTGTGAGACCCCACCTGGAGTGCTGCATCCAGCTCTGGGGCCCCCAACATAAGAAGGATATAGGCCAGTTGGAGCAAGTCTAGAGGAGGCCACGAAGATGCTCAGAGGGCTGGAGCACCTCTGCTATGGGGACAGGCTGAGAGAGTTGGGCTTGTTCAGCCTGGAGAAGAGAAGGCTTCCAGTACCTGAATGGGGCTTACAGGAAAGATGGGGGGGACTTTTTACAAGGGCCTGTAGTGACAGGACAAGGCGTAACAGGTTTAAATTGAAAGTGGGGAGATTTAGATTGGATTATCAGGAAGAATTTCTTCACGGAGAAGATGGTGAGGCACTGGAACAGGTTGCCCAGAGAAGCTGTGGATGCCCCATCCCTGGAGGTGTTCAACAAGGCCAGGCTGGACAAGTCTTTGAGCAACCTGGTCTAGTGGAGGGTGACCCTGCCCATGGCAGGGAGGCTGGAACTAGATGATCTTTAAGGTCTTTTCCAACTCAAGTGATTCTATGATTCTATGACTCTTGGCTGCATGGGCAGCAGCCAAACATAGGATGACTCTTTGGGCTGGTGGGACCAGAGCAGCCCTGCCAGCTCCTCTGCCCACTGATGCGGTGGGAGTCTGGAGAAGGGTTGTGTGCATTCTCTGTTTTTCTCCCTGTGTGTTGCACTGGTGTGTAGTGGATTCAGACCCTTTTATGTTCAGGGGCTTTGACTTAGCTGGCCAGGTAGCAAACAGTGGTTCTGGAGAGAGCACAGCTGGTAACCTGGGGAGTGAAGAGTGGCCTGGGGAAGAGAGAATCTGGCATCTTCCTTGACTGAGTGCATTGCCCTCATTAATCGTATTTTTCACTGAAAGCAGCAATATTATTATTATCTCTCTATGGAGTCAATAGACAATAAATGAAAGTCTGTCTGACTTCAGGAATGAAAATTGATTCTCTCAGTTTGGAGGTATCTTGTGTTCTTTCCATCCCCCTTGGAACGTGAACACACAGAAGTCTCTGCCAAAATTAAGATGATGCTGCAAGGGTATCGGAAACAGCTCTCATAAATATCAACAGGAGGCAAACACAAACATGGGTGCAAAATGTAGTGCCTGTTCAGTTGTCCTGGGGGTAAATCTGGAAGGAGATGGAATGTCACCCAGATGGAAGGTGCATGAGAAAATACTTCAGCCTTAGTTTTTCTCTTGAGAATTGTTCTGCTGTATGTTCCCAGGAAATTTACAGACGAGTTACTTATCTACATTAAACATGGTTGGAAGAGTGTCTTTGGGCAGTTTAGTGAAATATTGAGCCTGGGACTCATTGTACAAGACCAGTGAAATTAAATAAGATATGATAGATCGCTTCTAAAAACACTAGTAGTAGTGTCATATGATTAGTAGCATCATGCAGTTTAATGGTATCTTCCCATAAAGCATTCTTTGAGGGAACAGTACCTGAAAGCAAAATATGGGAGGGTAGGAAAAAATATCTTTAAGTCCCTAAAAACATGTACATTTTTTGTAAGGGTAGTTGGAGACAACAAAGTCATCCTTCCTGAGTCATCCTTTACCTCACAGTTTAGAATATGTATTTGAGGAGAGAGATTCCAGTTGCAGCACAATAAGAGTTGATTTTCCTATTTTATTCCAACTTAACTGAGAATGGCTGTCTGGTCCTGACACCCTGGAAGGGAGGGCTCCTTGCCCCTCCCAGTATTTCTCCCTATAGCTTCAGTAAAGTAGTCTGTGACCCACAAGGAGCTTTAATCATGTTGGAAAAATCTAAGGTGAGCCCTTAGTGAAGTGAATAATTTAAGTATTTAGAAAAGCAGCATTTAGTAAGCTTAATTTAGCAAGGTTTCTTAGGCATATTTTTCTGGTGTCGCCTAGAGTTTGAGTATCTGATAACATGCTATTCACTCCAGCCAGCACTGGCGGCTCAGTTGAATCACTCAATATTTACAGTTGTTTAATCTATTGGGCAAATAACCTAGAATATATATTGCTAGGACTTAAATTTATTTTATAACGAAAAATGAAATTCAGCAAAATATGTATGTTCAATCAGTTCAACCAAGTTCTCTAAATTATTTTCGATGTGTTTTCTTGGTATGGGATTGGGGTTTTTTGTTTTCCTTGCATTTTGAGGAGATCCGTGTAGAGTATGTTAAATACCAAAAATAAAATCTGAAAGACTTATGTCCCAGGTGAATTGAATTGACTTGAGGGCAAACAATGACTGAATACAAAAGTGTTTAAAGAGCTTTTCATAGAACAGATATCAATAGTCTGATGAGCTAGTATGGATGTTTTCTTAACTTGACAAAAAGAAGATACATTTTTTCCAAATGCAATTACTTAAAAAGGTACTCAATTAGGGAATACAGTGGTTATTTAAACATATGAGTGCATGGAGAAGCGTGCCCCTCTGATTTAAAACAAACTAACAAAATCAGACCACTGATAAAAGCCATTTTATAAAATACATCTCTAACTAGCTATAGCCAGAAAATACAACAGGTGCTTTGGGCATGATGATCCTAACATCAGAAGATAAGCACGTTTCTTACTTGCCCTTTCGGAGGGGGTTCAGGTGGGAAAATAACAGCCAAAAGGGAAATAAACCATAAATACTTGGAATATCATTCATTTCCAAGCAATAAATAAAACACCATTCTAGAAAGTTTAAGAATTTTTCCAGTTTTTACAGGTGAGAACTACAGGCATAGACAAGTTCAAAGCGCAACTGGAAAACAAAAGCAAGTATTAATGTGTGAATAGGCAGCCTTCTGCTCCAAGCCATACTCAAGGCATGATGAGAAGTACTTTCAACAATGATTTGTCTCAGCCAAGAGATTAACTAGTTCTGTTGTAGTGATGCAAACCTCTGTTGTATAAAGATGCCAACAAAACTTACAGAAAGTTCAGGCTAAGCAGTGTCACTGATAATGGAAACTGCAACAAATGTTCTCTCATGGCTTTCTGGAAATCCACAATTACTTTTTGCTCAAACTTACATGTATTAATCAAGTAATTTTATAGGGTTGGACTGGTATTTTCCAGTGAAACTTGCCAAATGCAGTATATCCCAGCAGTTTGAACTTCAGGGTGGACATATACCTCCTTTTAAAAAGTGTTTTTTCTGAAATAGGGCAGTTTCTACTAAAACTTAAAGAAAACAACACCTTGGTATCTACAAGTGTTTAATGCTGGAAGGCTGTCTCTTAGCTGGTTTGTTGACAGAATAATTAAATTTTCTGCTGAACAGTAAAAATGCTTAATTATTTTTAAACAATGAGCATACTCTTCATATATTTGGGGTTTAGTTCCATCCTTTTTTCTATTCTCTAGTGAGATGCAGTTTATAAACTGGTATCTCTTTTCCTAATCCAGAAAAATGACATGCTGAGACCTGTCTTCCATTTATAACAGTACAAGCAAATGTTTAGGGGAGGATGTGACCTGGATCTAATTCCAGAAGGACATTAAGAAAGAAAATGGAACCTGGTTTACTAAGCATGAAATCTGATCTTCAAAACATGACAGGTGGAAAATACATGTCTTTATCCTGCTTCCACATCTGTGTTTGTTTTTAAAGTGATTCCTTAATGTGGAACACGAAGAAAAAAAGATTGGAGTATCAGCAGCTGGTAGTCCAAGAGAAGTATTTAGGACCATTTTTGTCAAAGAACAGAGCACAACTTTTCATGGAGGATGTCTAACAAGCATCATGGAGCAGCATAGAATCATAGAATGGTTTGGGCTGGAAGGGACCTTAAAGACCAACTAGTTCCAACCCCGCTGCCCTGGGCAGGGGCACCCTCCACTCGAACAGGTCTCATCCAGCCTGGCCTTGAACACTTCCAGGGATGGGGCATCCACAGCTTCTTTGGGCAACCTGTTCCAGTGCCTCACCACCCTCTCCGGGAAGAACTTCTTCCTGATATCTAATCTAAACCTCCCCACATTCACTTTAAACCCATTACCTCTTGTCCTGTCACTACAGGCCCTTGTAAAAAGTCCCCCCCCAGCTTCCTTGTAGGTCCCTTCAGGTACTGGAAGGTGCTATAAGGTCTCCCCGGAGCCTTCTCTTCTCCAGGCTGAACAAGCCCAACTCTCTCAGCCTGTCCCCATAGCAGAGGTGCTCCAGCCCTCTGAGCATCTTTGTGACCCTCCTCTGGACTCGGTCCAACTGGTTGATATCCTTCTTATGTTGGGGGCTCCACAGCTGGATGCAGTACTCCAGGATCATTAGTAATAGCCTTAGCAATAACAATTAGAAGAAATTAGTTGGAGGCTGGGGGAACTTAAGGGAGAAGGAGCTATCCTACATTATCACCTATACTTCTCTGTGTTATGGTAGTTTTGTCTCCTCTGCATGTGTTTGTTTAGCTGGAAGCTATCAGGAACTAAAGTGATGAGTTAGAGATGCATGTTTAAGCTTAAATGTAAGGTTTCTGTTTGGTTTAGGATTTCAGAGTTTTCAAGAAAATTCTGTATGAATCAGGAATTGCTGGTCTACAAAAGACAGCAAAAGGCATAATACAGTCAAAAAAAAAAAGAAAAAAGAAAAAGATGTCAGAAATGGGAGACATAAGTGAAAGAGCAGAACACTTCTTTTAGTCTAAAAACTGGCAAGGAGCTCTGAGTAAGCAGCTCATTCAATCCCTGCAAAACATAACAGGATGGAAATTAGAGACCAAAAATACTTACTAGGTTGTGCAGGCCATTTCCCAGTGCTAGAGAAGGAGAGAAGTGGAAAGCACATCTTGTTTCACTCTCTCAAGTACCCGCTGACTGTGTTTGGAAACAATATGAATAAACTCCAGAGGGAGCCGCACCCAGTCACTTTTAGCCAGAGGAAGTTTAGCAGCATAAAATAGTGGGAGAGGGGAGAGAAAAACTGGGAGATACTCATAGAGATGGGAAAGTCCTTTACTTTGTGACCTGGAATGCTTTTGTTGGCGTAGAAAGTGACCAAAGGCTGTGATGGTACTCTGGTTTGCTATAAGAGAGATTCTGTCTGTGCTCACACCATAAAAACTTCCCTTCAGCTGTCCTTGGGGGCTGTACTGCTCCCACACTGGAAGTGTGCCTACGGGTCCCCCAGATCACCTCTAATGCGCAGCGGGTGATCTGCCAAAACTGATACTTGACAGCAATTTGGAAATCTTGTAAATAAAAAAAAAATAAATAAAAAATGGCTCTTTTGACCTGGCCCTCAGAAAATTACAGAAGTTATATCATATTTTGACTGTAAAAGGGGAAAAAGTCTCTTTTACCTGCCTTTAACAGCTGGCAGCTAGAAATAGCAGAATTCTAAACTAAATGAGATCTGCCTCTCTTTTCTCCCTCTGTTTGCTCTTCAGCTCTGTGATCTTTCTTAATTTTGTTTTTGAAGTTAAATTCCTGTAACCACTACCAGCAAAGCCAGCTCATGTGGGTTGCAATTCACGACTGAGTAATTCTGTAAGCCTTTTTCAATCACTTAACTACAGACATAACTACAGCTGTCAGAAAAGAATCTCATTGTTTTCTTTTCTTTTCTATTTTTTTTTTCCCTCCTTAGCCCAGTGGAATTTTGTGCAAGTAGTTTATCTGGTTTTGATTCTTTTTTTTTTTTTTTTAATTGCGTATTTTTAAACTATGTTGACAAATTTCTCTGAAGCCACCTGACTGGCTTTTTGTTTTGTTTCATTTTTTTGAAAGTACAGTTCTACTTACACTCCCTCTCTTTCTGCTGAGGGTGTCTGCTGTTATGCCCTTTTAAAATGCAGTGTGCACACTTCGGTACAGCAAAAAATGGACATTAAAAGATATTAATTATTTACCATAGCATGAGAAAGGTCTCAAGTGAACTAGTTAACAGTTTTAAAGATTAACAAAACCTTTTTTGTTTGTTTTGGTGAAAGAATTATTCTGGCATCTTGAAATGTGACATGGTGGGGAATGAAGTAACCCAAATTGTGCTGAAGTCATCTTTTAATAGCAGAGATAGTCTACTTTTCTTTGAGACTCTGGGCAACAAAGGTTTTTGCAATTGTAACGATACGATGTCTGCCAAGATCTGAGAGTCAACAGTTTATGAGGTATCATGGGTCTGATCTTTGTGGTGTCAAAATGGCTGTGTCCTTTGAAGCTGTAATAGCTGAGCGGATTTATATCAACTCCAATATCTAGCCAAACTGATTAACTGATTATTACTGTCTTTTGGGGAAGGCTTGCCTTTGATCTTGGATAGTTCTGAATGACAGGACAGCCCAGTGCATTACTCAAGGTTTTGTACTCCACTAGTGTTTTTCTGGTTAAATCAAGGGAAGATCCAAAAAGAGGTTTATATTGTTAGTGTCTGAGGTAGCTATTTGCTTGCAATCTAATGGAGAAGATCAGGGAAGCTCATGGTCACCTTCTACGCCACAAAAGATGAGTAGCTACTATTAACCTTTCCCTTGAGAAGTGACGAACAGAAGGGGACAAATATCATCAAAACTGACAAAGTTTGAACTATATGAGATAAATGGGACTGTTCTACCTCATGAGGGTAAAAGCCAAAACAAATCCACCATACAACAAAACCCAAACCAGAAAAAATCCCAAGTGTTCATTTAATTATTTACTACCAAATCATGAAAGGTTGGTGTCTTCTGTGAGAAGCTGCCAGAAGCTGCCCCAATGTCCAACTGAGCCAATGCCCCCTAGCTCCACGACAGATGTTGCTGGCCAAGGCTGGCCATCGGCGATTTTGGTAGCACCTCTGAGATAATGTATTTAAGAAATGGGTGGAAAAAACCTGCAGCAGCAATTGCAGATAGAGAGAGAAGTGGGAATATGCAAGAGGAACAACCCTGCAGACACTCAGGTCAGTGGAGAAGGAGGGGAGGAGGTGCCCTGAGCTCTGAGGCAGAGATTCCCTCGCAGCTGGTGGTGCAGACCATGGTGAGGCTGGCTGTGCCTCTGTAGCCATGGAGGGCCATGGGGGAGCAGAGACCCACCTGCAGTCTGGGGAGGACCCCACACCAGAGCACATGGATGCCCAAAGGAGGCTGTGAGCTCATGGGAAGCTCGTGCTGGAGCAGGATCCTGGCAGGAGCTGTGGCCCCATGGAGAAAGGAGCCAAGGGCAGGACAGGTTTGCTGGCAGGTTGTGTGACCTTGTGGAAGGGTCCCACACTGAAGCAGTGTTTGAAGGACTGTAGTCCATGGGAAGGACTCATGGTGGAGAAGTTCCTGAAGGACTATCTGCCATGGGAGGGAACCCACACCAGAGAAGGAGAAGAGTGTGAGGAGTTCTCCCTCCCCTTGAGGAGGAGGGAGCAGCAGAGACAACATGTGATGAACTGAGCACAAGCCCCATTCCCTGTCCCCATGCACTGCTGCGGAGGAGGAGGGAGAGAAACCAGGAGCAAAACTGAGCCCAGGAAGAAGAGAGGGGTGGGTGGAAGGTGTTTTTAAGATCTGGTTTTGGTTTTATTATTCATTATCCTACTATTATTTGATTGGTAATATATTAATTATTTTTTTTCCCCCAAGTTGAGTATGTTTTGCCCACGGTGGGAATTGCTGAGTGATCTCCCTGTCCTTGACCCACAAGCCTTTTGCTACATTTTTCTCTTCTTTGTCCAGCTGAGAAGGAGGGGGGTGTGTGTGATAGGGCAACTTAGGTGCATCCAGCCAGGGTCCAACCACCACATAGATCAAGGTGAAAAAATTAAAACAAGATGGATTATGTGGCCAGAGAAATGTATAGATAAGTGACTATTAAGAATGGTTGTGTACTGCTATAAAGACTGATACTATCATATCAATCTGCTAATATTTTAAGTAAATGCAACATTAGCAGATATGGGCAAATAAACTGGCAAAATATAGATAGTGTAAAATTTATGTTTATTTTCATAGGCAATGACACAACAAATAATATTTTTACTGAGAATATGTTTTGATAGAGATGAGAATAGAAGGTGCGAGAGAATTAAGTGGCCTATATGTAAATTTTTGTTAACTTGTGTGGGTTTTTTTGTTCAGAAACATAAAAGTATGTAATAATTCAGTGACATACAGAAGGATTTTTTCCCAGTAAAAAAAAAAAAAAATTCACATTTCAGAAGTGCTCTGAATTACAAAAGTCCTTGGAATTTTGTAATATTTTCCTTTACAAGTAGCAAATAAGAGGTCAGGCTTTATTCCTGATATATTTTTCCAATAAAAACCTATGAATTTACCTGAGGATATTATTTTTGTATTTCTAAATAAAATATGATGTTAAAGCAGGATAACTAAATTATTTTAATTTTTTGATTACTTGTAATATATACCCCTGGAATGCTTCCTTTTTTTCTGCCTACTAAAATGCAATCTTATTTCATAATTATATACATTATATTATGCCCTATTCCACTATAAACTAAATGATGCTTCCATAAGTAATATTTTTAAAAATATACTGATGGTGTTGACTGGTTATCTTCTTACTTTTCACATTAAAAAAAAATCCATATGCTTTCTGATATAATGGTAGTATGGTTATGGAATTAAGTTCTACAGTTTATCTATTGAGAGAAATAATGTTCATATTTTTGAGAGATATTTTATAATTTGAAAGACAACTAAGTACTTGATTTGCATTCTCTGTTTCAATATTTTTTTTTAATTGAAAGGCCAGCATTCTTTAGGCAAGTGTGAATATAAATAAAAGAATTTATGTACAAATAATTACTAATTGAATTACTGAAAAAATGTTCTTTTATTCATATCCTCTCTAATATTAATAGTGATCGTCTAAGTAACTAATCAAGTTATTGTTACTAAAAATATTTTGTCTTGTGTAATGCAAATATTACCAGTCTTGTAAGTACAACATTTAGTGACAAGATCTGTCACTAGCTGTTTGAATAGCTGTTCAAAGTAATGTTCAAAAGAAGCTTTTCAGGTGGGTTAGTACACCTGTTATGCCAACGGTCTTAAAATTCAAATCAGTTTTAGCACATTAGTCACAAATTGAACGGTGTCTTGCCAATGTTGGTAATAGTAAGCAATACACCCAATATCATTATTAGCTTGTATTGCATTGTTAATGCCAATCTTCTAAGTCCTTTTCTTTAGGACTGTAGTTAGACAAGCAACCTTAAGGAATATATAAAAAGTTCAGAGGAGCTGAGGTTCTGATCATTTGAGGGTGTCACTGAGCTATTGACCTTCACCATGTCTTGTGTTTTCATGTAAGTTTAATCTCTGTTCAAACCACAGGCTAAGCATAGTCAAACAACATCTGCAGACTTTCTGCTACCCTTTCCTTATTAATCAGTATGTAAACAGATCTCATGAAATGACACTAAAGGAATGTGAACTGTAACAAATATTTTCACAATGTCCATTTAAATTTTTTTGTTGATAATCTTCCATCTGCTTTTAGACAGGGATAAAATAACTGGTCTTACAACACATCTAGATATTTAACAATCTTGAGCTACAAGAGGCGGCCCCATTACAAAAAAAGTAGCCCCAAAGACCTAAGAAGCCTGGGGGAGAACATGCTACTTATCCCTATTTCCATCCTAGATATTCAAAACCAGTGCTAAATACAGCAAGTTTAATGTGAATGTTAAACTGAAACCAAGCCCAGAGCTTCTGGGCTTGTATGCCTATGAATGTGGCTTAGGTCCTCCTGTTTCCTTAACAAAGTAAAAAGCAGACTAGCACAGGTCTGTTTTTCATTAAAAGACTGGAGATATGTCCACAGCATGGTAATGACAACTGTATTATGTGCTACCTACCAGTTGACACAAAACCTCTTGAAAGTAGGCTGCCTGTCCATTTAAATATGCTTAAATCCAAACCTAGTATTTAAAAACCATTTAGAAATCTGGCATCAAAGAGCATTAGAATTGGTCTATGAAGCTTAGAGAGGGAAAAAAACCAACCACGAAACACTATCTTCAGTACATTTTTTCAACCCCTCTCCTCCTCTCTCCATCTGCCACTCTTTTCTTTTTGGGGTGTTGGATGAGCTGTTTGGTATTTGTAGTTTTTACTGATTCTGAGAATATCTGGGAACTAAATCTTTAGCTTGAAGGCACTATTGTTTGTTATTTTTTGTATTTCAGCAGTGTCTAGATGTCCCACTGTGGACTGAAATCCGACTGTGAAAGCAGTGGTACAAACACATGATAAAAATAAATTCTTGCCACATCATGCCACTGTGAAGGAAATGGGTGGAAACAGACTGTCTTTGGAGAGAGAGCAGTGAGGACAAAAGGCAGCTCTAGCCAGGAATGGTGAAGTCTGCAGCACATCCGTGCACATTTACAGAAGTCTTCAAGATTGAGCTTTGAAGATTTATACTGAAATATTCCCCAGCTGATTTACGATTTTGCAATATATTCACCTATTCACCCCAATTCATGCCCATATGTGGGTGTTTTGGTATATGTGAGTCAGACTTCATCCCTGCCTGGTGGGTCATATCTGAAATTATTGGAGTCAACAAATGATGGAAAGATTTGACATTTTGATATGAGGTAGATGAGATTTTCTCAATACCAAAATTACTCATGACTCAGATAAAGTTCTAATATAATGAGTTTTGTCCATGACAGACTAATTAGAAATTATTGACCTGAAATTAAAAAAATAGTGAATTTAAATAATGGTGAAATTAAAAAATAGTGAATGTGTGATTCCACTCCCACAAGTGATGTGTGTGTTGTTCAGAGCTAAGGCATCTGCTAACAGTGCACATCAAAACGTTTAGTTGTTTAAACATTTTCATATGCCCAAAAAATTCCCTCTACTCAGGACAATGCAGCCATTTGTAGGTTGGTGTATAAACCAGAGCCCAGTAATGTGCTTCGTAGAAAAGTCATTGCAAGTCTGCTGAAGATAAATCCAAATAAATATTGTTGTATTATTTATTAATTACTGTTTATTGTTTTATGTCTAGACTAACAGCTAGCAGACTCACAGCAGAATGTTAAATAGGTGGTCAGAACAGGGACTTGGAAAATTCAGATTAGGCTCTTAATTCTTGTTAGATTTTGTTGAGCTTTTTCCTGAAGAGACTGTTAATCAAAACACTGAAATTACCTTATTATCTAAACATCCAAAATATTATTGAACATAGCAACTCTTCCAGAGAGAGGAAGTTAATGAATTTTAAGCTAATGTCCACAGTACCTAGGTAAATTTGTTGTGATTAATGACTTGTATCATCTTTCTTCAAGCAAATTATTGGAAGCAGTTCATTTTCAAAGCTTGCAAAACTCTGGCCCTGAAATATTTGAGAAAATTGGAGTTTCAAAGCTCAATACTGAAAGCATGCATGGAATTTTATTGGCATGGAATAACTTCATTGGGATGAGAAATTATACTGAAATTAAGTTTGGTAGAAAGGCAACATGAGCCCCAGTGCTAATGTGCAATACCTATGCCTCGGGTAGGAAACACATATTTTATAAGTATAATCATCTTACTATTTTAAATGGAATTCTTATACAGGGAAGATAAAAACGTGTGTTTGGAAAATCAGACTCTAAAATACTTTAAAGAAACCCTGAAATATATATATATATATATGTTTTGTGAAACTAAGCTGACTTTTATGTATTAATTACATTTTGTTTCATGGAATGAATGGAGTAGTATAGTGGGTCAAAAACCAAAAATCCATAAACACTCGCGCAGAATGAGGGCATCAGCCTACCTTGAAAAGGAGATAGTGATCTCATTTCCTATGCAACTAAGACATGAAATATATCCTTTAAAAAAAAAAAAAAAAAAGCAAATTTTTCCATCTAGAAACAGTGATATGACTGATCACAACCAAGCATAAAGAATTTGTTAATTTACATGTAATCCATGGAGAGTTTTTAAAAAGTTGTCCTCAGGCAATCTGTCCTAAGGCTATGCCAGCTGGGCATTGCTTTTTTAAATATATTTTTTAATTTCTATGGAAAAAGAAAATAATCAATTCCTTAGTAAAGCTGGTGAAAAACTGTCATTTGTGAGTGGTGAGGCAGTAGACATGAATAACTCTGTGTGTGAACCTGCGGGAGGGGAAACACTTGCCTTTTTTTTTTTTTTCGCCTGCTTTATGGTTTGTAAATGATAAATGAAATTTACTAGCAATGCCCTGCAGTAACATTTCAAATTATGTTGCAGAATACACTGTAAAAAGTATTGAATTATAGCAGAACCTAAGAAAAAGGCCCTCATTTTTTTCTTTCTGGAAGAGTGCACTATATTGGAACATTCCTCAACCACCTTTTAAATATTACAGGATGCTTCAATGATTCAACTTCAGTGTGCTCTAACATCTTATTTAAATAACATAAAATTACGCCTGCTATTAATATTGGGAGTTAGGAATTTAGCAAAGTTAAGTCTCAGTAATAAAGTATAAATCTGGGAAGCCATGGGTGCCCACTCTCAGCTCACAAAACAACTTTTACGTGGGAGAGACAAGCCTGAGCAGCAAGGAACCCATGGCACTGATGCATCCCTTTGCTCCAGCCCATGCTGGAAAATTTGCATTTAGATATTTTTATGACAATTTATTTGTGGCTGTTGTTGAACAATGAAAACAAAGACGGAAAACACATTATCCTAAAACGGGACTGCGGGTAGTGTCTACAGTGTCCTTTAAGCCCTTTAAAACGGGATCCTTTTGTCAGCTCGGGTGAGCGGTGGCTCTTTAACATTCTGAACCTGCTGTGGCTGCTGGGGCAGTTCATCACCAGAGAATAGAAAAGGGCCCCTGGCATATCAAATAAAAAAAAAAAAAAGAGGAAAGGAGTGGGGGGAGGAAAGTGAGAGAAAGGAAAGTCCTGGGTGCACAGACAGTGCATTGTGTAAGTGGGGTTTAAAGAGCCTGCAGTTAGGTATATTTCATAATATGAAAAGACAGACCGATTTTGGCCCCCTCGCCTGGTGGGATCAGTGCTGTCAGTGCCATTTATTTTCAATCCGCCATGATTTCTGTATCCTCACAACTGTTTTGCATAAAAATGAACCATAAAGGCAGTCAAAACACCTGCTTTACTGACAGGCCCGATTAAAGCTTTGATTTATCCTCGAAAGTGAGAGCTGATCTGCTGTTCCTCGGGCCTTGCGCTGGTGTGTAATTCATCGGGGGCTGAAGGTCTCCTTTCTGTGTCCCCAGCTTCAGCTGTGGGCGCCTTTTGTACCTGCTTGAGAGTTGAGCAAACTCTGAGAACACCCACACCAGCTGGAGGCTGGGATTTTTTCATCCCTACTGGTGCAAGTTTCTCAGCCCATTTTATTAAGTGATAGTAAATTACACGACTAATTGGGGAGGCTCCCAAACACTGGGCCGCGTGTTTCTGAGGAGCCAGCCCCGCTCCCACTCTGGGCTCTGGGAGCAGCTTCACCAGATGGAAATAAATAACGTTGCTTATTCCCACTTTGTGCTTTCCCATTGCTAAAATGTCGACATTCGACATGGAAGTTGTATGTCATGTGGGAACCCTTTACTCCTTTATAGGCAGGTTTTGTACTGTAGTCTTAAACCTTTGTTTCAGTGACTGCATCGATGGGGCTATGCACAGTAACTATCTCCCTGGGCTGATAAACAGCATAGCAAGAGAAGTCTTGTAAACTGGTTTTGAGGAAGTGGTGGAAAAGGTTCAATGCTTTATCAGTGTAATTCCAAAAATAGATATTTCTTAAACCTTTTGGAAGTTTGAACTGGGTCTGCTTTTCAAAAGAAAAAGAAAATTTGCATAGTGGCTTGTGGGCGCCTGGAAACAATGAACAAATTTGTTTTGTTTTATTTGTTATCTGTTTGGGTTCTGTTGGGTTTTGGTTTGTTTTATTTGTTTGTTTGTTTTTAAAGCCCATCTTACACCCTGCATATATATTCCTCCACCCCCAAAAACACCCAGCCTTTAAGATATTCTGACAAAATTGCCTTGTGAGTATATTTGACTTATGCATCATCATGGATCCATTAAACCGCTAAGTTATTATAGAACCAAAGCATGACATAAAAGAAGGCTGAGCAAATCATTCCCTGTGGATCAATGTTAAAAAATTCCCAGAGTGAGATTTTTTTAATTGGAAAGCACCTTTTCACTGAAATGAAAACATTCTAAGGAAAAATTATCTGTCTATTGTTATTTATAAATAAACCAGGAACAAACAGGATGAATATATTCAGTCTTTGTTCTGAAACAATACTTGTTTTTGAAATGCTGATTAAGTTAACGCAAAATCTTATGTTGTAAAAATGTGATGTGCTCTTTCATTTTGATAAAAACAATGTTTCATTTGACCATCAGGAGGGAATGAAAAAGTCCTTTGAAATTAAGCAAAATCCATAATAAGTGTCCTATTTAAAAAAAATAGCTCTTCATTGAATAAATTGTCACGCTTTTAAGAACCGGTGCATTAATTTAAAATAGCTTTACTATAAATTCTTTAAATGACAGAAAAAACTATGTAAAGTTTGCATTTGCAGTTGAGCTAGTATTTGGCACAAGTCTGTGGTGCAGACAGTTCTCCTCATTCTTCGGAAGGTAAAGTGACAACATCATAGTTAAAGTACTGACATATTTCTTCAGCAGGCCTATGACGTGGCACCACAAAGGCTATGGTGAAGCTGCAGAAATTGAGGTCACTTGGCTATTCCCTGACTGCATGTTCAGGAATGAGTTAGGCATGAGCTTGTCCTTACCTGGGTGATTTACTTGCATAAGAGGATGCATGTGCAGAGGACAGACAGGACCCCACCAGCCTCAGCTGAATGTTGAAAGCACATGTGCTAAGAACGCCTTGGGTTGCTTATTTAATCCTAAAAGTTTGACTCATGACCTTTAGGTGTCTGGAAGTACGACTTGATCAACTTCAATGCATAAAAACTGAGAATTTCCTTTGCAAAAACGAAGACATATCCTAGGTCTGTAATAACAGGTAAATAGATGTTGAGTTATCCAAAAACATCAGAGAACAAAACCGGCAGCAGTTATTAATGTGAAAGAAATTTCATCTGGTAAGCAGTGGGAAGGTAAGGTATTAAAACTTCCAATTATTCCTTGTCTACCATTGCCTTTCTCAGTCTTCGCCCTATTTGTGCCATGATATTTGCCTGTTTAGACTGGAATGTGGCTTACAACCCTACATACAATGAACACCATCTTTGATTTTAAGCCAGAAAAAACTCTTACAGCTGATGTACTTTTAAATAGAGAAAAACCTCTTTAAGAAAACCTGAAACAATATGTGACAAAAAATTCCTGGAGATTTGTGTTGGCATAAACACTGCTTTTTGTTGAAAAAGACAAAGGTCTGAAATAGGGATAGTCAAACTTTAATTTTGTTTTGTTTTTGCAAAGGGGGAGATATTTTGCATAAAAATGGTCAGTCTTGATTTTACCTGGTGGATATGAGTTATTAGTCTTGATAGTTTTAGTTACTGCTGGAGGTAAATCTCTCAGTCAGCTGTGAGGAGCTACTGCACATTTAAAGAAATGAATGAACTACAAAATGCAGTTATTCTTTTTCATTTATACAGAGCATATAAGGATTTTTGTCTCCTTCATCCATAGAAGTGCTGTCCCATGCAGCCCTTCTCATTCCTAGTTCTTTGCCTGTATTTCCTTCAAGTCATGTTTTAATTCACCCTCCATGAAACTGTAAATGAGAATTCAGTACCCTTTCCCTCCTAAACTTCCATTTTCACCTCCCTTCTCTCTATGCATAAAATGTATAAGCTATATATTTACACAACATCATATACATACAAAGTACATGTGCATGTGTCCACATTTGTATTGTGTAACAGTTATTAATAGAAACCTTGAAAACTTATCTTACAGACTGTAAAACTCCAAGCCAATTAGGAACGAGTCACTCTGAAGAAGTTCAGATGTTTACAGTAATGCAAAAACAAGGCTGTGAGAATGTCAGTTCCTCTTTTCTTCCTTGTGTATATTGAATTCAGCGGTGCACTGTAGAAAATAGCATTGATTTCTATTCAAATGTTCATCATGGGAAAAAAGATCATTTAAATAGCTTAAAACCTATGTCCAACAGCCCTGTGTTGCTCTGCACTAGCATTGAGTTATAACGGCATGTCATAGTGGAGACTTGAGGGAGCAAGGAGATGGAGCAGTAGATGATGTGAGGAGGGGGAAACAGAGTGGAAAGGGGTTCAAGTGGGAATTCTCACTCAAACGTCTCAGTAAAGACAGTATTTAGATGATTTAATATAGTTGTATCCAGAGCCTAAATCACTTCTGAGTTTTGAATTTTCAGCATCAGAGGTGGAACAGCTGAACAGAGCTTTAACAGCTTCTAAAGGGAAGAGGAATCAGCACATTTCTCTACATGTATTTTTTTTGACACACACATCCTCTTTTTAGACAAAGCCTACTGGTAACCCAAAATAACTTTAAAAAATATCAGACTGTGCTTTAGATTCAACTCTCTGCTTGGTCTTAATTACCGCTTCCCAAAGAGTCCAGCCTCATCATAATCCTTATCTTTCTATCCAGATTCTCCAGCGATTGTTTGAACATTGCTCCCTGCTGTACCTGCAAGTTATAAAGGAACAACCAGCATCCGACTGTACAACAACCTAAATACTGTGTAACATAGGTTTTTGGTGACTCAACTGCTTTGTAAGAGATATTAGAAAGTTATGCAAAATGCTTATTTGACTTGCAGTGTGTCAAGTAGAATATTGTGGATGATATATCAGTACAGGATCAATGGTTCTGTACGCTTTCTTGTTATACTTTGTCAAGCCTTTATTCAGAATGTTTTGAAGCATGTTTTCTTTACTCAGGTGTTACACCTTGTGGGCTCTCACAATCGTGCTGTCTGTTAGGAAATATTAATGGTTGTTACTAAGTATATAGTAAAAAATATTCAAAAAGTAATATTAGGTCTTAGTAAACAAAATGAAGGAAACCCTTCAGAGGTAAACCTCCCAGTAAAGTCCTGGCAGCCCTGAAATAGATCTGCAGTCAAGTGTCTTTAGTTTGAGGTAAGCACAGAAGAATGTCCTCAGTGAAAATCTGGCAGATATCCACAGCTTAACTGTGAGGGAAAAAAAAATGCAAAAGAAATTAGGAAAAAAACCAACAACAACAACAAAAAAACAACCCCAAAACCCATACCTGTTATTACAGATGATATATTATTTTTAAGGTATTTTCTGACAAAATGCTTAGTTTTGCTTTTTAGAGTGAGTTTCTCTGTATAAAGCAAAATTGCTTTCTTATACAAAACAGAGCAGCTTTATGAATTTTAAATCACTTACCCATAGCACATATAATAAACTTTGGATGTTAGACACAAATGGTTTGAATAAAATATTTATTTCTCTTTTTGGTCTTTAAAATGTTACTTAGTCTAAAAGATATTTTAATAAATGCATAAAAAATGTTCATCAAATGCAAAATTAGTAGAGTGCATATTTCTTTCCAGATACTCTTGTAATTGATTTTGCCAAGGATAGTTTAGCTCAGACGCAATCTCTCTCTGTTCGCTGAGAGCCTGTTCATGATATTTTATACTATTTCACTCTATTTTCTATATAATTTATTTTTGTATACTGTAAAATTTTAATTTTAGCCTTATTACAGGATGGTTCTATTTACTACTATATGCAATATAGACACGTATGAGAAAGGACAAGGGCAACTTGCTGTAATAACAAAATGAACTTGACCTCACAGAGATGTAGCGTTTTCCAGTTGTTAGAGCTAGACCATACTAAAGGACTTTACACAAAAATCTCATGTTGTTCATAAACATTCTGGACCAAATCCTGGACACCACCCTGGAGTTTTGCTGTTGACTTCAGCAGTACAAGGCTTTAGTTCTTGTTTAGTGTCTTCATACTTGTACAATATATACAACTCCAGCTCTGCAATGTGATTTAATAAAGTCACAACTACAATGGGACTTCTAACACACTTATGAGGAACAATCTCTCCTGGGAATAGAATCAGAAAAATATGTGGCTAAATGTAAGCATTTAGGGATGCTGTACATTTTTGGAAAGCCAGCCCTGGGAGTAGAGCACGCTCAGAGAAATTTTGTCAAACATGGTGGTCTAGAAAGAGGAGAAAAAAGAAAGAGACCAGTAACATACAGCACCTAGTGGTGTATCTCTTAATCTAAACCAAAAATATTATTTTTATTAATAGCTAAAATAGCTAGAGAGGGCTGCTTTACAAACATAAACAGAAAACTTAACAGCCTTGCGTCATTAACTTTTTCTCTTATTCAAAATACTTTCCTATTTAACAACTGTACTGCATAATCTGTGCAACAATAACCCAGACATCTGTTATCAAAAGATTCATATATGTGGTCAGAGTAGACTACTCTCTTCACAGGGATTTGGATAACTGCAAGTCAGTCACCTCAGGCAATGCCTGACTGGGCTCAGTAAGTCCTCTCTTGACAAGACCCTTACCAGGACAGACATCACCAGAGAGAAAAATTTAAACTATCCATATGGAAGTTAACTTTTACTGACAAGTGGGCACATTTATTAAAATCTAAATGTACTTTTTAGGATCAGACAGACACTAGTTGCAGGAAAAGGAGCTGCTGAAAATGACACTAACAATGGCAAAGCTTGACTTGAGAAAGGTTTATCATTTAGCTTTGGTTTGTTTAAGATTTTCCCTGCACATGTACAGGGAGGTATTTTTGCTTTTAGCATCAGTTGATGTTTATTGCTTAAAGGTTGCAGTCAAAAAAAGAAAAAGAACATCAGAAAATGATTCAGAGCAACATGCAATTTTGTCATGCCATGATTTGATTCTACATGGCTGCAGTTTTAAGGCTTGAAGAGAACAGCAGCATGTATTCAATAATTCATGTGCTCTAATTAAACACTGATGACTGTGCCTAGATGAATTCTATTTTAAACAAAAGTGTGTCCTTAACGTTTTCTGTAACAACAAATTGTCGGAAAAGAAACTGTGTTTGTTTTCCCAGTTGGTTCAGAACATGGCAGTGGGTTCAGTACAGGTTTCATCAATTCCTCTGATGGTTTTGTTCATGGTCCTGGGAGACTTGCTGCCAAAATCTGACTTTGTATGCACATATCCTCAGTAAGCTGCATATACCACGGAAACTGATACTGTATGTTCTCACTGCCTACAAACAGTTGATCTTCCTTTATCTAGGATAGAAATGCAGTGTGAGTTAATTTCTGTGAGTCAAAATATTTTTGAAAGCATACTGCAAAGAAACCAGCACTTTAGGTTAGCTAAACTTATATTTTGACATTTTATCTCCCTTATAATATACATCTACATTTAATATCTAGCTGTGATATAAGTTGCCTCTTAATACTTCAGACTACTGCATCTATCCTATTCTCTGTCATTGTCTGCAGTCAGTCTACCTTTTGCTGAAGACCGGCCCAGACTCATAAACACCATCAGTCTTGTTCATCTTTTAGATGGGGGATGCTTAACAAATGCTTGTGATTAATTACACTGTTGATTACATAGGAGTGAATTGTCTGCCTCTTGAGAAGATTGAAGTGGAAGTAAGACCTAGTGCCTCCCCAGATACAAAGTAAAATGCATGTTTGGAGAGTGTCTTATAAAGAAAGCTGGCCTTATGCAAAAATATGACAGCTGTACGTAATGTTTAATGGATCGTTGGTCTGCGCTTACAATCGAAACTGTGTGCACAGCATTGTCTATTGTAGCTGCACTTGCATACTGAATGTCCTTCTGTTCCCTTCAAAGATTGTCACCCATGATTAGTCTGATAGCACTCCAGTATTATAGAAGGAAGACCGGCTATGGGAATACATGGGGGTGCATTTCAGCTTTCTAGAAGAGCCACAGCTTAGCTGGGTATTTTTGTATACACAATTGGCTTGTGGTCACACTAGAGGTAGTTGTTTAAGTAAGAAGATCGTGATCTGAGACCACAGAAAGATTATAATACTACAGTGGCAGAATAGAAGTTTTGGCATAACATAGCTAAAGATTGGAATACCAATTAGCTTCTTTGCACATGTTCAAAAGTCGTTTTGTCAAAATATGGAATAACTTCTGTCTGCTGGAGCAATAGAAAAAGGTGCAATATTAATTAGTTCTTATCACTGAAGGCAAAGGACAGGATGACATCTATTACTGAATATAGCTCAAAGCCTTTTGCAGCTCTTTTATGCTTGGAATGATAACCCTGATTTAAGTAATGCTACCTCTGAGTACACAATACTCTCTAAAATTATTTTCCTGCCCTTTAGAATCCTTTCTTTCATATTGTTCTATACTTGCGAAATACCTCACATTGAAAATAAGGTCTTTGAAGACAATGTAAAGCTATAGTCTATCTCAGAGTATTACTTAGCTCAGGTTGAACTTGTTTAGGGGTATGTAACCTGGCCATATCAAGGACAATGAAGAACTATTTGGGACATTTTCCCCTGTTCTTTAAAGATGATTAGGGAAAATAATAATAATAATAATGATAAAAATCAAACCACAAACACACAAAAACCCCCCAAAAACCCACAACTGAACCCCATGAAAGAAAACATTCCATACAACAAACATTTGGTTAGAAATTTAAGACACTCTGCAAAGTTGAATGCTTTTCTCAGATGCTCTATTTAATATCAAATCAAACTCAAGCGATTGTTCACTATTTGTACTTAGCGGTGAATAACACTATTTCTACTTTCTACTTGAAAAAAAGCTTGCACACTTGAGATGACTCTGTCTTTTAGGTTTTTTAGTTGGCCAAATAAGAGTCATTACTGCATAGTACTGAAGTTGCATCTTAACAGCAAGAAATAGTCTCCTTGTTGTAATAAGTTCTCATGACAATATTTATTGCACCTTCTATCCAAAATTCTGAGCTTTAACATTACATTTCTATTTGTACTTGGCTCTATCTTGCAACAGTTAATATATTCCTCATAACACGTTGACATCCTTGAGTGGCAAGGCTCAGTGTTCACTGGCACAAGTTCTTACATATCAGAACATTTTGATGAGCAGCTCATGAGACACAGCCTACACTTTACCTGGACTACGAAACAGGTGACGTGAGTTTGGCAGGGCCCTGAACAAAACTTTCTGAAACAGCTTGTGACACCATGTGAAGCAAGCCTAAAATACTGGTTTTCTGATGACAAGGCACAAATCTGGCACTTGATTCAGGGAACAGGGATTTTAAAAAAAAAAAAAAAAATCACCCCCTTCCCTCCAAAAAAAGTGTGTGTATATTTTTGTGCTGATGTTATTAGGATTATAAAATGCTTAGGAAAATAAAAATAAGTTTTAAGAAAGAGTGGTATTTTCATTTTGACATTGTCAAGTTCTGGCTCCAGAGTGACATGTGGATATGTATCAGCCCAGAGGATATTTTTCCAGTAACACAGTGTTCTGAATAAGTTATTCATGAACACATGAGTAATGAGCAAATTCCGTTAGCTTCCCTTTTGATTGAGAAAACAACTGCAACAACTTATGTTCTCCTTTAACTTCCTATTCCAAACACTGTCAGGCTAACCACAGATTTGAATGAACTTTCTGTCCATGGTAAATCCCAAACTAAATCTGACATGATTTAAACATTTTTAGTTAACAAACGCTGTTATTGAGGAAGTGGGGGGGGAAAAAAAAAAGAAAAAGAAAAAAAGAAGAAAGAGAAGAAAGAGTAGAAGAATCATGCTGCATGTTTTGGAAAAAAAAAAAAAAAGCTCCTGAGGCATTGGGACATCTTTACAGTTTCTTTTTTCCTTTTTTTTTTAAGTCAGGCTGGCATCCACTGATTTGCTTAAAGAAATGAATTTCAAAGGATAAGAAAGTAAAAACTTATTTACAGTTAATAAGTGAATAGAAAAGCCAAAAAGGAAAAAGCTGGCAAAAAGCAGGATAGTAGAAAGCTGATTTAGAGTCAACATCTTTTCAAAAGTCCCAAGGGATGAGACTTCCTATTCAGCAGACTTGTTCTGTTTCTACCCTTAAGACTGACGTAAGGATGTGTCCTGGTTTTGGCTGGTATAGAGTTAATTTTCTTCCTAATAGCTGGTATAGTGCTGTGTTTTGGATTTAGTATGGGAATAATGTTGATAACACACTGATGTTTTCAGTTGTTGCTAAGTATTTTTAGTGCTTATACTAAATCAAGGACTTTTTAGCTTTCTGTGCTCTGAGAGTGGGGAGCTGCCCAAGAAGCTGGAGTGAGCATAGCCAGGACAGCTGACCCAAACTGGCCAAGGGGTCATCCTCTACCATATAATGTCTTGCTCAGTATGTAAAACTGGAGTTGGCCAGGAGACAGGAATCGCTCCTCGGGGACAGGCTACCGATCACTGGGTGGTGGGAAATTGTTGTGTTGTGCATCATTTGTTTTTGTATATTCCTTTATCAATAACAATATTATTTTTTCCTCTCCCTTTGCTGTCCTATAAAACTGTTTTTATCTTCAATATCCAAGGGTTTTTTTTCCAATTCTCTCCCCTATCCCACCTGGGGGAGGAGGTGAATGAGTGTCTGTGTGGTGCTGGGAATCAACCACGACAGGATGGAATAATGAAACAACAATCTATTTCTTAAATTAATCTATTTTCTAATTAATGCTCTGGTATACACTTTTATAGACATCAGACAAGGAAGCTCCCTTTGAGAAACACTTCTGGTCTTTTTTCTATCCGTCAGTGGTAGAAAACATATTTCACTGGTGGAAGGTCTATTTTATTTCAGGAAGGGGGATGCTGTTTCTTGCCACAAGTAAGTCTACACATCATGTTGCAGAACAAACATAGTTTTCTTTCTTTCTTTTTTTTTTTTTTCCTCTCCTTCTGTACTCATTACTTTAAACAGAACAAGGCTTGAGTCTAACAGGCTTGAATGGAATAAAACTTCCACTTTTGAAAATATTTGTTTTCCCCATTTCTTCCCCTGCACAGGAAACTCTTATTATGTGGCTTAATTAGAAACATATTTCTGGGATGGGAATGTAGAAGACATAATGTTAGCCAGCTGAGGAACAGAGACAGACTTCTTTGGAAACATACTATCTGATGAAACAACAAAGGTTTGGGAATGAATTATTCAAGACCATACTTAAACTATTCAGGAACCCTGATATGGGGCTTTAAAAAAAACGAGCCTGGAATCTGTTTAGTGAATTTCTCCAGCTTGAGTCTCTTGAGGTTTGATGGGTTCCCTACAAGGGAGTAAGAGAGAAACACACTTCTATGATCATGGGAATGGGAGGAGAGGGGATATTATCATTAATGATGTGCCAGCATATCCACCACTAATTCCTATCTACAGGGAGGACTGTATCATAGTTACTTTGGTTCTGCATAGATGCATCTACCATGAAAACTAAATTTGATTTATACACTGTCTGTACTTTGAGCCAAGCATATGAGAGTGTAACTGTGCCTGGACATTCTTTGTGACAAGAAAAACACTCTTGTGTAAGGGTGTGTGTGTGTGCATGTGCACACTTATCTGATTTTTCAATGACAAATTGAAAACTTCTAAGAAAACAAACATTTTCTGTGGAAAACATTTTGTCAAAAATCTTTTTTTAGTGGCAAAAAAAGGGGAAAGATCTAGACATACAAATTATACTATTAGATTTTTTAAATTATCAATATAACCAAGCCATTTACAGTTCTGGTACATGCAGCTGAACTTTCATGATTTCCATGCAGACATAGATGAAATCAGACATCTTTACAAGGTTTAGGTTGTAATGAATATTTACCACTTTGTTCTGGACCATGGACAAAATAACTTTTCCATCATTTATCCATATGTATAATTGATTCATGCAAGTCAATAGCTTTTTTAATGAAAATATCATATAAAAAGTATGTATTCACAGTTTAGAAACTTTATATCAATCATTTGAACTCTTTTTACTGCATCAACATGTCAGAAAGTTGAATGATTAAAGCTATAATTGATTTCAGTTGCTAATTAAATTTAAAAAAATAACTAAATTACTCATAAGATCAGCATAATGACCCTCATAATAAGTAACTCAGCCTTCATCACAACACGAGTAACATTGCTGTATAGAGAAATATCGTCTGTCAGTAGTGATATAACCAATTCACAAATTATTTTCTTGTAAACCTTGGAAAGTGACAGAAGATCCTGTTCTTTTTCCATTTCTCCAGAAATGTATCTAGTTGTTATATTAGTCTGAGTTTATAGGGGAATGGCAAGATGGAAAAATCAATACACAAAATGGGGACACAGAAATTTAAAACGAGACTAAGAACTGTCTAATCTGGACAGAACTAGGTTTAAGACAACTTAAATCACTTCAGGCAAAGAATCTCACAAGGCACATACTGCTGAAGAGCAATAGGTTCTCCCGTTCTAACATTAAGTTTCATCATCTCTTTTGTGCCTTGATAAGGTACAAGGACAAAGTCACTATTGAAATAACTGTATTTCAGGATGGTAATAGCCAAATAAATCTGGATCATGATAAGCTCAGAAGTGGCTGAGAGAGGCAATTATGGCCATGTTGCTCTGATATGACTCGATCTCATGGTGGTTTGAGTGGTCTCAATTGCATTGCCATAGTTACTGCTTTCACCTGTTGGTATTGCTTACATATGTTCATACTGGGGTTGATCTGACATCTTCTCCTAAGTTTTTCTTGTATATGTATATATATTTAAACACCATGTAATGTGATTTTATAACAGGAAAGTAAGTCACAGATTAGCATTTGGTGTCAAATGAGCAGTGTTTGTTTTCAGCTGTCAAAAGAGCAGAAATGATCAAACCACTTAACCCTCATCTAAAGCTCAATGGTATACAGTAACTTCTTCAATAAACAAGGCTGTAACATGGAGAGGTTTTAGTATTTCATGATGTTTTCTACTCTGAATCAGCTGATATTGACAAAAATGCCCGAGTGACTTAAAAGTCACTGTTCTACAGAAAGTCAGTATGAGCGGTGTTCTTCAGTCTCCTGAAAATGAGACATACTCTTCTAAGCCACAAACACTGCAGAAAGTATTTTATGCCTACTAATTTCACAGACAATTTCATGGAAATGATAATTAGGTAGTGAAATCTTAACTACAAAATATATGCTTTCCTGTTAGAAAAAAATTATACTAAATTAAGCCTGTTGTTACTGGAAAATAACACATAAATTTCATTAAAATAAGTTGGCTTTGAATTAAAAGAGAGAGAATCAACAATGTTCTAACTTTAGGCATTTAAAGCATACATGAACATTTGACCTAGCTACTAATAGATATAGTAACATTTACATTTGAATACTTGCTTGTGTTTAAGTTCTAATTCTTGTACACAGCACATAAAAAGATTAAACATTATCAGTTTTGCAATTCTCAAACTGTTTTGCATCTGTAAAACCAGTATTATGAACATTGGCTGAACAAACATTATTTTTCCTTTTCAGTTAAAGCCATTTTTTTCCTTTTTCCCAAGGGTGAATCACTTCAATAAATGAAAAAAAAAAAAAGTGTATTAATTTAAAGGAAAATTTTGTTATGAAACGTACTGTACATACCTTTTATCTTTTCAACATTAAATTATCTAAGCTAGAAACATATTGAAATATGCATGCATTTTTTGTTTTGATTTTCCATTTCCATGTGTTTGTTTGGTTTTTTGGTCGGTGTTCTTCTTTGTCACTGGAGATGAGGAATTTAAAATTTCTACTTATTTAGTATTCTGATTTTGAGACTTTAATCGTCATGATAGTTTCATAGCCCGTGAAAAGTGCTAGTAGTTTTTCCATGAAATTTGTGTTAGAGTAGATATAGCCTGAAGGCAACTTTAACCCATATAGCTGATTTAAGTACCCTGGGAACATCTCCTTTATGGGATGTGTGTGAGATAGCCATAGAATTACAGAAATGAATTATGGAGCTTTGACTGGGAAAGTTTATGCTATGAAAGAGATCTGCACTCAAAACCAAGTTGTAAATGCAAAGGAGGAAATTCTCTATGTAAGTGAAGCACAATAAAAAAGGCCCTTAAGAACCCAGATGAGGAAGGATTGGTTTTAAAAACAATCTTAAGAAATCATAGACTGAGAAGACAAAGTAACTGCTGCTGAATCCTGACAGAATATCCTATTTTCTCCCTTTTGCTCGTTCTCATTACTGCTTTTGTAATAATCTGTCTCACACTATATAAACTCAAGCAGTTCAAAGCAAGCTTTCAAATCTACAGCATACAAGGCCTCAATATTATAAAGCACAGTGCATTCACAGTGTCTGTATTCATGAAGACTAGGTTTGAGTGCATTGTGTCAAATCTTGAATGAATTCATGCCACATCACAATACATTTAATAAGTGTTTTTATTTACATCACAAAATTGATTTGACCACAGGAATGATATTAAAGCATGACGTTCATGACAATGGATGAATTTCTGCTCATTTAATTTCCTTGTGGTACTGCATAGTCTAACAGTATAGTCACTTGATGGAACTGTTCAAGGACTGTATGCTCCAGAACTGTCCTTGCTATGACCTTGTTTGCATACCTCTGCCAGAGCTACCAAGCCACAAGGCTTACAACTGACTAAACAGGGATGTCTAGAAACAGGAAAATCAGCTGCCATCAGCTTTTCCCTATATATTATCCTTTAAGCTGTTTGAAATGACACTCACTATCCTCTATAGTTAGAACAAAAGCAGCCTGAATTGTTGCATGTTGAGACTGAACCTTAGATGGTCCTTTCTGCATTGCATCAAGTGGTAGTTCATGCATCCTGTTCTCAGTATGGAGGCGGCCATAGGTCTTACTGTTTTACCTTCTTGTTTCTACCTGAGCTGCACCAGTTGCTGAGCAGTGAGTCCCATGGACTTTGGTTGGAAATACAGCAAAGGAAGGATTACGTTTTATTATCTACACTTTCCATAGCTTAAACAGTACATGAGCTACAACCAAATGAGTTTTACCATCTTTATTTTAATTATGTGTAATTAAATGTTCTATCAGAATCCCCTAGAGTATTTCTGTAAATGAGTCTTCTCAATTAGTGTAATGACTTTGCTGATTTTATTGAGACCAAAAATAAAATATAAAGAAAAAAACCAAAGTGATAAATAAATAAATAAAGCAAGTCTGAGATAAAATCTTTACTTGATTCATATTGAACAATACGTACAATTTATGCTTGGAATGACAGTTATTAAACTTTACACATTTTATTAAAGAAATTATCAACATAGCCAGCAGTGATAATCTCTGCAATCCATATTGTTTTACTCAGTGTAGTTGAGTTGATTTGTTGATTGCAACAAATACGGAACGGAAGTTGATATATTGGTAGGTGGGTTTTTTTGTTTGGGGTTTTTTGTTTGTTTGGTTGGTGGGTGTTTGTTTGTTTGTTTGTTTTAAATCTGCACCTCTGTGAGTATCTTCAAGCTATCCTGGCCCAATATAATAAGATTGAACTGGAAGGGTTTCCTACAACAGTAATTTAATGTTACTATAATTATGGCCTCTGCAACTGACAAAGAAGGTAATCACTTACTGCAACTCAAGAGAATGAGTTTACAATAGAAATGAAAAAGCCCTGTGAACTAACCTGTAAGAAGTGTCTTAGTCAGCAGAGGAATAAGGCACCAGGCTTAAGCAGAATGTTGCCACTGTGGCAGACCTAGAACAAAGCATACCCAGCATATGGCACTTACCTCCTTGTCCTGGACTGTTTAGAGAGAGTGAAAACAGGATTTTCACCCTTTACAGCAAGGCACTTTATCTGGGTCCTATGTGACCCAAATAAACATACCAAAACTTTTCTTTGTGTCCAAGGAATAAAGTATATGCAGAATGCTATGGCAAGTGCTATGAAAGAGCCCCTGAATCCTCCCTCCAAGCAGCTTCATGTAAATCTGATCCCAGGGTACTGTGATTTAGCCTAAACTCTGTGCTTTTATTACATACTGAACTTAGTGACATCGTGAAAAAATTCAGTGTCATATTCATCTGCTGTGCATTGATAGAAACTGATAGGCATGCATTAGTCTTGACAGCAAGCAGTGAATAACTGAAAGCTGTGTGCAAAAAAGTTGAATTGTTGCCATAGATTAAATAGATACAGTGCATAGATTGATAGGTACATAGATTTTCTTTTTGAGGAACAAAACCAACAACAAAAAAGGTGGATTACTCAAAAACCATATGAGGGATGAATTGGTGACAGAAGCCAGCTTAAAGCAAAAAAACACCCAAGCCCAAACCCAAACCCTACACACAACTTTGAAAGTTCCCATGTTTGTACATGTCAAATCCTGACATCTTTCCCTTGGTTCTTTTTATAATACATCTGTGCATAGTATCTCTGCACTTTTAGGAATACTGATTAGACATCTGAGAGTTAAAGCAATAGCTCTTGCTGTGGGACTGCAAGTATTTTTCAGATTATTTTTGCTTGTGAGAGAGAAGGGTAGGGTTATACTATTAAAGAAAACTAAATCATGAATAGAAACCAACTGATTTTTTAAATTTTTTTTATAAAGACAACTTCTGAACTGAGTGAAATCAGTGAATGAGAAAACACAATGGTTTTGAAGCACTGGCTTCCTCCCTGAGTACTGTGGAATCTTCAGGGAGAGGAGACAGTCCTGCCATGGCAGTGCTGAGCAATAGCTGTGCAAATCTTTGATCCTGTCCTTCTGCCACCTTCTCCTTTTGAAGAATGATGTGAAAAGCACACTGTCCTCAAACTGAAGGCTGCTTCTCTTCAGAAATGCCCAGAAAATATTTTTCCTTGCTCAATTTGCATATGCTGAATTGATGCCATAAGATTTTTCTCACTTTTAATGGATTTGTGTTTGATTCGTTACATATACCTTTTCTGAGACTGAACCCTTTGTCCTCTCACTGTAAATACCTGGCAAAGTCACACTGAACTGAAATGGAGGTAAGTGCTAACATCTGTCCATATTACTTCACGTAGCTGATTGTGTAAGTGGCTCAAGCCTGCTAGGAGATAAAAATGTAGCATGGCACTCCTAGCAGTATCTCCCTAAAGAAAATGTGCTAAGTCAGCTTCTGTATTGATGTACCCGTAGCAAAAATAAAAAGAAAGTGAAGGACAAGCATATATATCACATGTATAGAGGAGTTCTAAGAGGCTGTATGTATGTACACAGCAAGCTCCTGATATTTCTGCAGTCATGTGTACCAGCGAGCTGGATACAGGGTGGTACTTTGCCAGCATCCGTGACATTTTGCATCCCTTTTATTCTGAGAAGGAACGGAGCAGCAGATGGCAGAGAAAATATGCCACGTTCATGTTCGTGTTTGTGGCACAGTGAACATGCCATGTGGAAACAATGCTCCTGAAAGCTCCCTGGGAACTTGCTACCTCCTGTGTATGCAGAGAGACATACTGTGACTCCAATCTGTGGAGTGGAAAGAGCATGATGTGTAGCAGTCTGCAAACCATCTGTGGGACACTTGCCTATGGTCCACAAGAAGCCAATTGGTTACAAGATGGTTTCTGACTGGGAAAAACAAAAGGAATGAAAGGGATAGGGTAATGGTTTTAAAATAAAAGAGGGCAGATTCAGACTACATATAAGCAAGAAATTTTTTACGATGAGGGTGGTGAAACACTGGAACAAGTTGCTTGGAGAGGTGGTAGATGCCCCATCCCTGGAAACATTCAAGGACAGGTTGGATGGAGCTCTGAGCAACCTGATCTAGTGAGAGATGGCCCTGCTCACTGCAGGGAAGTTTGGACTAGATGAAAAGGTCCCTTCTAACCGAAACCATTCTGTGATTCTATGAAATAATGTCATACATAAAATTGGATAGGTGTCCAAAACCATAAACACACACTGCACTACCATATTGGGCAACACCGGGAAACACTCTAATTTAACATATGGCTACATGTTTTTATGGACTGTGAATTTGGCCCATTATATATATTTATATATATATATATAATCTTATTTCCCAGATATGGTGGTGTTGTAGCTGCCAACAACATTGCCACACTGTTACAGTTCGCAAGTGTTTTAAACAGTGACTTTAGGTTTGACAAGCACATGAATACATCACACCAAATAAAAGGGTTCATACTACACTAGCAAAAAGCCTGTAGCTTTCCTGTAGCATGGTCCTCTAGGGAGATTAAGATTTTGGGAGGGACTTTCTCTTGGGACAGCTCTCTTGTGTCAGAAATAGTCTGGATAGCCTAGGCACAGCTGAGATGAAGAATTAGAGTCATACCTAAAGAGCGTCCATCAATAACTTTGGGCTACAGCATGCACAGCGTTAATTTAACTGTATATTCTTAACTGTGTTTGTATCTGTAATTACAACTCTAAAGTTTAATATAGATGTTTTTGATAACAGACTATTTTCTTTCTTGAAGAAATATCTATGCAAAAATCAGTACTCTTATTAATTTGACAATGAAGGATGTATAATGAAAGATAGTACTTCTATTTTGTTATTGTTATTTGTTCATCTTAAGATCTAATCTAGCCCACAAAGCTGCTACAAAACTTCATTTCTTTTATATATTTTTAATTTGTAATCAAATACACATGTATGACAGCTACAAAATTTGTAAGAAAAGCATTCCTTTAAAATTAAATATGCATTTTATTTCAGATTTAAAAGAAAAAACAATTAAATCAAGACTCGAATATTTTAATTTTATTACCTTTTTAAACTAAAAATCTGTAATGTTTTTTAGTTTTCCAAAGTTGAGGAAGTGAATATTTTGTGACATCACTCTTTATGAATACTATTTTTAATAAAGGTCTAGGCTATACAGATGTACCAAGTTTTGGAGAATGAAGTGGTGTTTGAAATGTCTGAAATGGTGTTTGAATTCCATAGCACTTTGAATTGGCAAAAGAGGTGGCTGACTGCCATCCTTATTAGAAGTGGCTTGTTAATTTAAAACACTATACCACGTTGCCAAGCTGAACCGTCGTCTTCAGAGACACACATGAGAAAAGGATATGTACTGAACCCCCAAACTATAGAGTTTATGAGTTGTAGTGCTAAGATTTCAAGTATATGAAAATAAAATTTTAAAGATTGAGTCACCCAAATTGAACCAGTTTTAACCATATCTAACATTTCAAGGTCTCACTGTCTTTTCTAGATTCCACTGTGATTTAAGAAGAATCAGCACTGAAACTGGCTATGATGCTGCAATACAGTAATGAAAGCAAATACTTTCTGAATTTACAAAAGACCCGTATTTGTATTATGACACCTCAAAAACCTTTGCATTCCTATGATCTTTTCTCATAATGTATAAAAGCTAGAAAAAGTTTTCCCTAATAAAAATACAGGAGTGTATTTACCTAACAGGTCTATCTTAGGAATTTATACACATATAAAATGTTATAGTATTTACTGTCTTTTTGGAAAGAATTAAGTAATACATTACTTTCAAGGCATGATATGATCTGATGGAAGGGGGATGTTTTGGTTTAGGGTGTTTTTCACCCAGTCTTCTGATTTGTTGCTTCTTCTCTTTGAATTTTGAACCTACTTTTTTCATAAGAGATTGACAGGTAACTGTCCTGGTGTTCATTTTTTGTTAAAAGTTAGGATCAAGATGACCATTTTGATGAGATTAGATTTTTCCATTCACATTTTATGAGAAGAAACTTCACACCAAATTTCCTTTTACAATCATGTCAGAGCCAGTGGGGAACTAATAGGTGTTAGTGGCCCTAACCAGCCTCACCTGGGACTCCCACCCCCACCCCTGGCCATTGGTCTGGAGACCTATTTAACCTCCAGCTCTTTCCTTAAGCTGTTCTTTGGCTTTCCTGGGCCTCCTTCCTGTTTTGTTTTCTTTCCTTGCTTAAGGCTTGCTGTAGGGTTGGTGGGACTTGCTGTCCCCTGTCTTCCCTAGAGCAACTGCACTGTGCTTTTGATCACCTGAAAGCAGGTAGGTGCTTGTTTTGCTGAGGGAATGTGGTTGCCACTGCCTACCTACAAAAGGTCTGTTTGAAGTGGGGAAATGTTATCAGTACCCCCAGGGTTTCTTGAGAGTAGGAAAAGATTTTGGAAATGAGATGTTGAAGCTGTAATCTTCTTAATGCGTGTAATGTTAGGTGCCTTAGATTACTGAAACTGGTTGAGTTTGCCACTTTCCATTTCTCTTAGTGCCAGCATCTAGAGGTGTCAGATGTATCCAAACCGCTGCTACTAATGAGTATAGAAAGCTTGAGTTAAGGAAGAGTATAGTTACTTGTGAAATATAAAACTTATTGTTGGAGAACTGAGAATTTTTTTCTAGGTTGAAAGAGTATCTCCTTAAGAAATTTAGTGATGAACAAACTTTGTGTAAGAATCTAACAAAAAAGGGCAAAGTTTAAAATAGGCTGTCTTGGAGAAAACCATAAAACAGAAGTGGAAATAAAACCACTGATAACAGATGTAAATAACAACCAAGGCTGGTGGATAGTCTCCACTACACTACCTTTCCCTGGTCAGGACTGGAGCTTGCTAGGGACCATTAGATGAGTTCTTTAGTCACTAAAGCATTCTTATTGTGAGCAGCCTTCCTCCAGCACATTCCCAGCCACAGCTGCTTCCTGTTGGGGCCCTTGCAGTGGGAATGAAGTGCCTTTGATCACACCAACCCACGCGCTGGCCTCCCACTGTGGGTCTGGTTCCCAGTATTCCCATCTTCCCTGCACCACCCACCAGGGCTGTGATTCCCCCTACTTCCTCATAGTCTATAGCCTTTCAAGTTACTGAAGCTTGCAGTTCAGCACCCACCTACAATCACTTAAGTGCTTTACCCTGTCCCCTCCAAATCTTCTTTTCTTTCTCGTTATCATTCAACTCTCAATAGCTGGTACTTAAACAATCTTTCTTCCAATCAAATGACCAATGAAAAAGTAGCCAGTCCTGGCTAATGGAATTAGGCAAAGTGATACCCAGGTGTGATGGGGGAAAAAAGCTTGGATGAATGAGATTAGTCTTTGGTGTCTATCAAACTGAGATCAGGTGAGTTGCCAAAAATGTCTAGAATAGAGATGGTTTATTTCTGCTGATGTTGGCTGACTTGATTAATGATTGACCAGGCCATGATGTACAGCAGAGTAGTAAGTTTTCTGAACTGTAGCTATTGGAATAAAGGCTAAAAAGAATAAATACATAACACGTTGTTACAGCTGAGGAAACCTATGATGAAAGATCACTTCTTGACTTCTAGACCTAAGAAGTTTGGGGTGACATTATCAATGATAGCTTGGGACCCTTCATACTTAGGGCAGTAATGCTGGATAAGAATATCATAAGGTGTACACGTGGATCTCTTAATGACTTCTAAAAATAAAATACCCTTTGGATATCAACCTAGAATTTTTATTGCTTATAGTAAAGCATGCCTTCTAGATACTCTCACATGAGGGAACTCGGCTATATTTCACATCACTTTGTCATGTGAAATAAAAAGCCTACACAATGTAATAATAATTCAATATTGTTATTTCCCCCTTGGCATGCTTAACAATTAGTATCAGATTTACTCTCTGTGTGTATAAAGGTTGCTGTGTCAATTGAGCTGGATCTAGTTTTCTCTGCTGCTTGTTCTAGTCTACATAAAATTCCAAACCACATTTATTTCTTACACAAGATTCTTGGATTATAACTATTTAATATTAAAACCACAAAAGACTGAAGGTGAAATTTTACAAAGAAACAGATGTATTTTTATATCACCTTTAGTATCATACATAACTTGATAACTCACCTGTAGCCATATGGCCATTCACAAGTACTTTGACATTATTGTGGCATTTTTAGTGTTCTGCGATTTTTAGAATTCTGTTATAAATCAGATATCCTTTCATCTCAACAGAAGGTGTTTATTCCTTGAAATTGTGCTGGGATATTGCAAGAATATTCAAGATGAACAAAGAATGATGAATTTGAAGGATACAGTTTGGTCTTGTGCAAGAAATGCCCAATTCTTTTTCCTGTAGCTGCCTTTATCGTAATGGGAACACTGATTAGGATGCAGTTTGTACACAAACACAGCATTAGGACAACTCCTAGTAAAACATCCAAGAGATATTCAGATTTAATAACTTGCAATCTGTCTCTCAAATTCATTAAGAAACCAATATAAAGGGTATCACAAGGAAGATTTTTGGGGATGGAGCCTTTGATCTATGTAGCTTGTCCATTTACCAAATGGACAAGCTACATAGATCCATTTAACACCCTTGCCCATTTACCAAAACAGAAATTTAGCAGGAACCAGCTAAACCTGTTTGCCTACTGTGACACTAATAGCCAGCCTAAATAATAGTGTTGCCTATGCTTTGGTTCTCATGAGCACCTGGTGGAGGAAGCTTGAACTAAGTCTTCTCCTGAAGAATACACCTGATTCTCTGTGACATCGGTACAGCTTACAAGATACAGGGGTGAGGTTTCCTGATTGTTTAGTGAGAGAGGAGAGTGGAAAATGATAGTCAATCTTGCTAAAACCATCTGAGAAACCTTGCAGATTGCTTCCTCTTTGACTATTTTTAAACCCCTATTTTACAGTGTTTCCCATGGGAAAAGGAAAATCTAACCCAAAATCCAGGGATAACTTTTTTCCATTAACTTAGCTGGTTTTCATTATCTGGTAATTGATAATAAACACCTAATAATTTTTTTTATGCATTCCTTCACAATTTCTTTGCCAAAACTAAAAACAAACTTAAGGGGGGTGTGTGGGGGTGCGGATAGGAGGTTGCAAAGGGGTATTTTTTTTTTATATATATAAACAAAGACTGCTTCCATATAGGGCTAAGAAGATTAAATTTCTTTAATAGCTGGGGAAAAGCTTGCTTTAAATAACTATAGAAACTTCCTTTGTGGTGCAGCATTCCAGAGTGAGGCCACATAATCTCTCGGTGCATGTAAATTGCTGTGTGAATTATGTTCCAGTTATGAATTTAGAACTTAACTGTGACCGACTCTGAAGGGAGGAGAAATTCTCCCTCCATGCAGACATGGAAGAATTACCCAGACCTTAATGCTGGGACTTGACACAAGTGCTGGCAATGTCAAATACTTGGATTCTTCTCAAAAGCAAATGTAGGAGGAGAAGCAGGGAGTTTATTTTGCCTTTGTGTGTTCTGCACATGTTCATGGAAATATCTTGGATTCCAAAGAGCAGTACTGCAAAAAGCACTGCTGAGTTTCTTCTCCTGGTTCTTCCAAAACAATAAAGGAGTCCTCAGAGGTCCGTGGGTTGGCTGACTAAGCCAGTGGGTGCTGTTTCCTTTTCTCCCAAGACACTGTGAACATGTCCTGCATCATTCCAAAGGCTAGGCCTTATTACTTGGCAACTAACGATTCATTAAAATATTTTAATGATCTTAATAGTAGAGAGAAATATAATATCGTAATAGTAGAGAGAAATATTTTGATAGTCACTTCTCTTTTTCCTGGATGATAAGCAACCTTTCTCATCTGAGTGGTCAGAAGGTTTGCTTGGCTCTTGTTTCTTTAGTTAAGTATGTATAAACAAGTAATACCTACCAATTAATGTCTCTGGTGTGATTCAGCCTTTGGCAGTGTAGAGTTAGTGTATGAAACTACAGGTGTTTAAGCCTCTGAACCCACAGTTTCTAATATAGCTGTTTAAAATAACTGAATTTAAAAGGATAGAACTGTGTACTTCATTTAGCAGAAAATAATCTGGAAGAAAACACTGCATTGCAATGAACATAAAAAGCACATCTGTATGTTTTATTATACTTTGAAAGTAATTATGCATTGCTGATGATGGGAAGAATTCTACTGTCTCTTCCTGTTCTGAACCAGTGTGTTCTCCTAAACCATCTGCTGTGTCCTCTATGCAGATCTACAAAGAACTTCTTTGAAAATAACTTAACAAACTGGAGAAATTAGACATGGGCAAGGAAATTAGCAAGCTGGAGCTAAAAAATGTGAAATCTTATTCAAAGTGAATAAAACAGACTGTAGCTCACTACCTCACTCTTACTGAGATTCATAGCCTTACTCTTTATAGTAATTAATATTAATTTTCTCATTTTAATATCTAAATATATTTTCTGTTATATTATGGCTAATTTAGCCCCTGTTAGAGTTCATTTGTGCAATGGCTGATAGCAAGAAATCATATCCATTTTTGGTATACATTGCAAGATCCATTTGGAGAGCCGTAAGTGTGTTTGTGAGCATTTTTGCAGACAATGTAATTAGCTTTTACTGTGTATGTTGTAGGAGGCAATATACTGTGATTTCACATAATTTAAGCAATAATTAGGGGAAAAACATCTATTGTTAAGATTGCAACTGCTCTCTAACTCTTTCTCCCTGCAATTGGAAAATAATCCTTTTCATTAACTGTGGCTCATATAAACTGTTTCAGTGCACTCTTATCTGTATTCTCTTTGTAAAGATCAAGTATCAATGGGATGGAATGTCATTCTAGACTTCTTTAACTATGCCAATTATTAGCATAGTATCTGTCTGCATATCAGAAGTGGTTATACCGAATCACTCTGAGGTCTGTCCTGCCAAATGAGTTAACAGAAGTTATCGATTTCAGTGGGAGAAGGATTTACTGTAAAATGTGAAAGCTTTTCCTTGTTTGGAGACTTTTGAAGGATTACATTATCATTCTTTTCAGCTGAGCTCTGTCATATGCAGGTCAGTTCAGGATATTTTCATGCTTGGGACCAGATGGAAAATGTCTTTCATAATCAACAAAAAGCTTGCATTTTTGACATTTCAAAATTTTTCTCTACAACTGTAACTAATTTGCTTTCTACAAAATCTAACAGTGTCCAAAAATGATTACAAATACTTTGCAATGAGATTATTTTCATGGTTCAGAAAATATGCAGTGTCACAGAAATTCACTTTATTTTGGTATGCTCAGATTCAGCTTGAACTGAATCTGTGTCTTGGATAGCTTAACTGATACCTTTTTTGACTTCCATGTGGAGTAACTTTATGGTTGCTCAGTCCACTAATGAACCTATCTCAAAACCCTAATCATATCCTGGTAATTGGATTTCTCTCACAAACTCTTCCTTTCAAAACAATTATTGTCAGGTTATGTGACAACAGGCTCCCAACCATGCAGGCAAAGGAGCGTAGAGTAGCAAAGAAAGGCAGGGCAACCCCCATTAACCTTGGCAGATAGACAAATACCCTGATCTGCATCCTGCTGAGGCTGTCCCAGGAGGGTGGTCAGCCCCATGGTCTGGGGGTGATGCCCATCACAATGATTCAAAGAAAAGGCCCCCTGGAACACCTTTTGGGTTGAGAGGTTGCTGCCTGAAAGGGGTGTGGGACTCATTATGGGATGCAATGGAAAAACACTTGGGTGAGATCTTCAGGCACGGGATATGAGGCTATCAACTGGAGCAGGTGAGGAGCTGTATGCCAAGATGGTGGCTGATGAGTATCAAGCCAGGTTCGTTGATATGTGGAACCAAGTGGGTTGGAAGCCCAGGGCACATATCCGGCAGTAAGACAGCTGCAGAAGCTGGCTGCTAGAGACACCACAGAGTGTGGGGACTGCTTGAGACCTCTTGTATGTACCCACTTCCTCTTGCGTGTGAGGGACCAGGGATGAGAGGGTGCAAGGGCTGATGAGTGAGTAAGCTGGGTACAAGGCCAGTTACTGCAGGGAAAAGCTGTGTGGATTTGTGTGTTAATGTGTGAGGTGTGTATCAGTGGCTTGGCTGGGGCTGTGAGCCTTGAGGCCTGCATGTCCAGATACCAGAAACTGGGGATCCAGGAACAGCTACTGGATGGACCAGGCCTGGCTACTGCAAGGATGTAACAGACCTTCATCCTGAGCTGCCAGAGGGTAACAGGCTGAGGCCATTGGTGCGGTTAGTGCTCATGAGTGCCGAGCGTTTGACCTGTGTGGTTGGCTGTGTCTATGCATGTATTATAAATTTGTTTGTACTTATTAAGAATACATGTTTGGCCTTACTACTGATTGGTCTCAGGACCAGTGGCAGCCTTGGCACTATGGAGATACTGGATTCAACACCACCTTACCACAATTTCTCTTGCATCTGAGGTTGTAGAAGGCTGCTGTAGAAACTTCACAGTGTTAAGTTCTATATGATAGGGTCACTGGGATAGAATGCGAATCTACACTAGATACCTGTGAAGCCAGGACTATTTGGTATATAAAGCACTCACCTGGGTGTCAGGTCTGAACTCCCTACACAGACTGTGAGATGACCTTCTGTATAACATGGCGAGTCTCTGTATGTGCTTCATCTGTTTCCTCTACACCTTCTTTCCATCTTTTTTTCCCTGCTGTCACCCAGGATAGAGGGATAAATTCTTCTCAAAATCTGTGTTATCTTGACAAAAGAATCACTGAATGGTAAACAGATTGATGGTCTAACCTGCAGCTCTGGCTCTGAAGTTGGTTGTCTTCAGTTTCTAATAAATAAGTAGTGCCTAGGTCTAAAATAAAACGCCATTTAAGATCATTATTTAATCAAAACCTGGGTTTAAAGACAGGCACCTTCTCAGAGATTTCTCTACTGGAAATAGTGGAGATAAGTTTGAAGCAGATGCTCTCATTTGAGAGATCAGGATCATAGTTCACATATAAGATTCTTCTGCTTTGCAATCCATACATGTACACTTGAGATTTTTGTGGATAAGTGTCATGCATTCAACTGTCAGTGCTACAGAAAAAATATTTGTAGGATCTTCTTGCATTTCTCAGTTTTCCAGAGGATGAATCTGACAGGACAAAGCCATCTTCAGACCTTTTTTTTTTTTTTTTTGGAAATGCATGATGAGTTTTGTAGTGGAGCCATTCCAGAAGCAATGTAGTCAGAGCTTAATAAAGGACTGGTACTTCTATTCTTCCTGGACAGAAGAGAAGGTGTCAGGGACTCAGCTGGTGATTGCTGAGTTGCAGTTTGTTTCTTGGCTTGCTCTTGGAGCACTCTGCTGCTCTTCTTTGAAACTGGGCAGATGATACTTGCATAGCATTTCTGTGATTTGTCACACATGGTTCTACTTGCTAAAGTGGGCTAAATGTATCTACTCAGCTGGTGTTTGTCTTGAGACTTTGTAATGTTACCTTTTGACTCTGATGGCTCTTGATTTTTATTTATTTTTACAAAAAAGGCTGTCTTGTTTCAAAGGAAATAATTGAGTTCTAGGTATTCAGTTGTGTTATTTTGATGCTTATTCTCTAAGATGAGAAGAACTGAAGAACTGGAAGATTGATTGTAGTTAGTGGGATGTCTGCTCTGAATTGTTGTGTTAGACTTGCAGTAACTTTGTATTTTGTGTTGACCTTTTGGTACGTATTTCAGATTATAATCCTAAACATATTTTTGATGAGGAAAATATCTTTGGCAGTGACTGGGTGTTTAGTATATGAATGAAAATATAATTTTAATAATTCACTTTCACTTTCTTTAAAGTGTATTTATGCCTAAGGCTTTTAATTCAGTAGAACCTCACACATGACTGGACACAACCATGACAATAGACTACCCAACAGACACAGTGGTATTAATGCAGCCTCTTTTTTGTGGTTTTTAATCTATTCAGAGGAGAATGCCTTAAGTTGTAAGTTATGGGTGAATTTGGAGTCCTTAATCAAGGAAAAACCTTTTTTAGCTGTCCTCAGAAATTTGCTTTAGAAGACAAAAGAATAACAGAGACTTAATTTGCAGTAAAGACTATATGATGCCTCCCTAGATAAACTGTGAAATATTTGTGCAGCAGAAAGCTACTTTCTGTGGCAATAAATCTTCCCTTTATATGTGCACAAGCACAATCATACACTACCTTTTCAGCAGTGATCCCCAAGCTAGCACTAACCTGAGCTGATGCTTCTGTGGGACACAGCACTGTGCCAAGAAGATATTAGCCTTTTTTTCTCAAAGCTGTGTAAACCCTGAATTAAGAATTCCAGATGTTAAATAGGAGTAAACACCTCAGGCATTGTATAGCTCTGTTAATGTGCCATGAGATAGAGCAGAACATAGACTTGTGTGTTACAGTCTAGAACTGGTATGTCTACCTCCTTTACTGCAACTATATGTCAGAGATGGAAAGCAATTAAAAGAACAGACAGGGATGTAATAAAAAAAAAGAATTCAGATGAGGTTGAAAAGTAAAAACTTCTCAATCAAGCTGAAAAAACTGAAATGCACAAGTAACACGTTCTTTAATTTGAGAATTATCCTAGCTTTGACTTGCTGTATTTGTTTGGGTTTTATTATTTATTCTTACACACACACACCCCCAACTTCCCTTCTGGAAGTTTTCATTCAGTTCTAGTCTTTAAAAACAGAAATTTCAACAACTTCAGCATCGTAATCTTGTTTGAGGAAGGTGAAAATACAGAGCCAGCTGCTTTCTGTCCACTTTCTCTGGAACATATGAACAAAAACTGCAGGACAGTAATACTTGAAGTTCCTTACACATTTGAATCACAGTTAAAATGCCATAGATCTGCTGTAATTCTATCAAATTAGATTTGTTTTTTCCTCAGGCAAGAATGTTATAAAGGATAGAAAACTGTATACTTCATAAATTGACATAGAATTTATAAGCAACATAACACTTTCACTGTTACTTTTTTTTTTTTGGACATGAGAATTTAATTCACAAATGTATAACTAGTAGTGTGGGATATATAATATTTTCCTTAAACCTTTTTTTTACTCAAATATATGTCATGGAATAAAAGATTACTTCATGTGCAGTGTTTTTCAGACACGCTTGCAGTACCCTTTATAGCCTGCAATTATGTAAGCTCTCATACTGTGCTATGCAATATCATCTAAGTTACAAACTTTAAAACTGAGATTTTGCAATAGTTTTCTTTCCTATGGAAAACATTTGGGGCTAGGTATTTAAAAATACATAATTAAGCAGCTTATTCCTCATTCTATTTTACATATTTTTATCTAGGTAAAGGTTTTTTTAGTCCTGATATAATTGCACGTGAAAGTGGGTATTTGTTTTGGTATGGTAAAAATCTCGTCATAATGGATTACTGGAGAGGTTTCAATTATGTGTTTTTCACCAACTAATTCTGGGTCCAATCATGCCAGCTGGTTTATGATTGCTAGATGAGCTGGACAGAGCTTGAGTCATCGTAGCTGTCAGATCAACTGCTTGAGGATAAAGGGCTTGAAGGGTGGAAGCAGAAACACTATCATCACTTTGTAGCCTGTCTCCATGTTGTGGTGTTGTCTTCAGATAGTATTGGATCCTTTCCAGGAGCAAAACAGTACAGCAGCTGGTCCCAATTATCCTAACTACAGTGTGTCTACATGCACAAATGGCCAGCTTTTCTAATTTGGCTCTGTCGTTTAATGAATTAGTTATTTAATAATTTGACAGGAATGTTAGTGTTGTGTTTAGCCACTTGCTTCTGTTTAGTTTTATCTTTGAAGCTGTGTCCATACAGTCCTGCCGTGATCATTGGCTGTTATTGTAATTTATGTAGATGAGAAACAAAATACGTTGGTAACACACAGCATATAGATTTTTTTTTTTTACTTTAAAAGGCTTAATAGTTGGAAATCTGTCACTTGATAACAGTTCTTTACTAACATAAGTTATCACACAGTACAGCTAGGAATAGAGAAATTGGACCATCTTTTCTTCCCTGACTCTCAGAAATTAGAATAAAAATTGAATATCTGAAAGACATACTGATGTTTTATTTACCCTCACACATTCATTTACTTAAGGGAGATATTTTCAGAGGCTTCTAGATGAGTTGCAGAAAAACCTACTTTTATGAGCATAAATAGGAACTTACTCATGCAAGTGGTGTAGAAAAAATGCACAGCTGTCATACTAGGATAAGGAGGCACTAACATTTGCCCAAATGAGAAAGGGCATACGTACTATGAGCACACAACATAAACCTGCAAATAAATGGTCCAAAATATATTGCTAATTAGAATATTCATCTCTTTCCTGTCAACATTGGCTCCTAATAAATCACCAAGAGGTTATGGTTACCAAGCAACCAAAACCTGTTAATTTATTGTGCAAGATCATGAATTCCAGCTGACTTGTAAGGATGAGTAGGAACTGAATGATACAACTCGGAGGGAGGAAAATTGTTTTGAAATGAGACTTTTTTTTTAATGTCACAATAGTATGAAAGGAAGAAGCCAATTCACATTCCTTCTGCCCTGTATTGTAATTAAGAAGTTATGCTTTGTCTACAGAGGTCCCAGTGAGTCTCTGATGTAACAGCTGCAAATTGCGCAAGGCCTTAAGGGATCTGAAAGTGGGATGGGAGTGTGTATCTGTACTTACTCAATGTCTTCTGTAGAAGTAAGCCTGGGACTGTGGGTTTTTCCATGTTGTTCCAGTGTCATAAAGCTGGAAAAAGAGCTGGGAAAGCTGGAGCTGTGCTGTGGCTGAACAGCACATGTACTGATCTAAACAGATTTGAGCACATTTACTGACCAGCGACTTGGTCTGCAGGATTACCAAAGTTCACCAGAATCAAAGGGTTTTGCAGATGAAAGATTGGAATAGTTGGATAATATGATATTTTCAAGGTTTTATGGCGTGTTGATCTTGTGTTGAAATGTGCAGAAATTGTTGGAGTTCAAACAAGCTTGAATTTATCTCCTCTTCATTTTGGAGATGTACAGTGTGAAAATCTGTTTAGACGCAAATTATAAACAGAAAGCACAGAAAATCCAACAGCAAACTAATAGTGCACATTACCATCCAAAAATAACAGAAAAGGTTGAAACAAGGAAGAAAATCACTTAATCAGCAACAAAGTATCTGTTTCTTTAAAGAAAGAAAATATTTAAATACACTCTCTCTCCCTAAATATACCACCAGAATAACAAACAACACTTAGCCTGCAGTTAACAATGAGCAAGTATTCTCATAAGAGACTTGAGGAACAGCTTTTTCTTTATTTCTGATCTTACCAAACCAGATGCAGTTAATAGAAATTTCCTTTAAACTTCCTGTATTGCCCAGTGGAAAAAACCAAATATTGATTGCTTACCTGGAAACACCAGGTAATCACTTGTGCAATTTGTGTTGTTTATCGGAATATTTGGTCCTACTGCCTGTCTGAGGTTTTTCAATGTTTTAAACCTATATTTTCAAGCAACTTGAGTCCTTACAGCAAGCTTGGCAGTGGGCAAGGTTTGTAAAGGAAATAGCAGAAAATGCTAAGAGAAAACTCTACTGCTTGCCTGTCAAAGACATCTGGAGTTTCCATGGCAGCAGAAACATGGTAGGGTTAAGGAATTATGGACTGTAATGTAGTATCTTCAGCTATGGAAATAACCACATGCCATATGCAAATGCTAAGAATTGGCAAAGGAATTGTCTTTAACGAGAGCTCAAGTACTTCTTGAAGGAAATTATTTTCAAGTGTTGCCCGTAAAGGCTGCAGCAATTGTTGGATGAATGTAATGTGTATCAGGAGGTGTTGACATGGCAGAGATTGAATGTTCATGGATGTGTTGCGTTTCGGTGTAGAGGGGTTTGGTAGTGGGTGAAGGGTCACAGGGATGGCTTCTGTGAAAATTTTGAGAGAAGCTCCCCTGGCTCCAAGTCAGACCCACCTCTGGCCGTGGCTGAACCAGTCAATGCATACTTAACATACTTAAAAGAGGAAAACACAAAAAGAGAAGCAGCAGCAGAAGTGTTAAGAAAATCGGCATGGGGAGAGGAGTGGGATGTGAGAGAGACAGCACGGCAGCCCCCAGGTCAGTGCAGAAAGG